>NC_081426.1:49184264-49398345 GCF_949786415.1 Peromyscus eremicus | reverse complement strand
AAAAAGAAAACATGAAATTAATTCATGATGATTGCTTCATATTATAAATACATGTATCTTTCTTCATGATTGCAACATTTATGAATAGCACTCAATGAAATGTGTGGTTCGTCAAAATTGTAGTCATATGTGGCTGTTCTTCGTGTGTAATAGATTTTCATTTTACTCTGAGAATTTAGTTAGTTGCAGAAATAAAGTAGTTTTCCTAGTTATTCATGAGTATAAATAAGCCACATATCTTAAATGCTTATGATGATATTAAGTTACCAGGTTCTACCTACCACATATGGTAATTGTGAATCTCTCAAGAAATGAACAAGTGTATCTTTCCTTCACAGAAATCCCAGATGAGAACTCTAAGTACCTCAGTAATTGCATGTCAAAATAATAAATAAGTAAATAAACAACAACCTTACAGAATTGATAAGTGATACTGATCTGAAAGCAAATAGAATGATGTTGTCAGCAATGATTTACTATATTATTGAGGATATTTGGCTACTAAACAAGCAGATCAGTTAACTAACCTACAAATTAAGAGAAAAGTAATAAATTACATGGTAAAACTATTCTGGGGGTGACCTTGGGTGGTTGGACCACGTGTTTCCTGAGGGTCTACGACTAAATAAAGAAATCAAGATATTAGACAGAAAGAAGACTTGAAATAAGAATGAGGCAGTTGGAAACCAAAATAGAAACTGAGTAGAGAATGTCTTGAAATAAGAGCTTTGGGAATTCAAACCTCATTTTTTGACTTTGCAAAGCAAGAATTAAGTTTAGTTCTAGTGGTTTTAACTAAAGCATTGAAGTGGTTTCTGGTGATTAAAAGTATGTACTAAGATACAACTATGATAAAATTGAAAAATTAGGGGATATGAGCTTATCACTAAAACCTAGTTAACATAATATCAAAATAATCCCCATATATATCAGGTAAACTTGGCTTATGTGCTTTAAGCAGAAAAAAGTAGTGAAGTATAGATGATAGGCTAAACAATCAGTGAGTTGCAGTGGTGTAATGAGAATGCCCCCACCCATAGTCTCATATATTTTAATACTTACTTCCTAGTTGGTGGAACTATTTTGGAAGGATTGGGAGGTTGGGCCTTGTTAGAGCAGGTGTGTCACTTGGAGTGAGATTGAGCTTTCAAAACTCATCTCATTCTTAACAGCCCCTTCTCTGTCACTACTTGAAGATAATGTAAGCTCTGAGCTATTGCTGTAGCCCCATGCCTGCCTGCTATTATGTGTCCTACTTTGACAGTCTTAAATTTTAACCCTCTGTGAGTCCCAAATTGAAACATTTTTTCTTAAAAATGTGACTTGGTATAGTGTTTTTATCACAAAAATAAAAACAAAATATTACTGAAGCACAAGTCTTGGACATTGCATCTAAGAGAGAGAAAGAGAGAGAGAGAGAGAGAGAGAGAGAGAGAGAGAGAGAGAGGGAGGGAGGGAAGGAGGAAGGGAGGGAGGGAGAGAGAGAGAGCGAGATAGAGAGAGAGAGAGAGACTTCCATGTACGAAGAAAACAACATAAAATTTATTAGAAACAACTAACTTCCGAACATATTAATTTTGTGAATTAATTGTACTGCTATAAGAACTAAAACACACGTTCAAAATGTGTGAAAAGCAATCTGAGAGGTTTGAATTTGCTCCAGTAGGAGGTGCTATGGATGCAACTTGCTACCATAGGATGGTTTATTTGGTAAGTCTTGGCTAAGCAAGATCCACAAGGGGGAAAGCCCATTTCATGGAGATCAGCATTGAATGGAGTTACTAGCACTAAGAAGCATTGTTGTGCTAACTAAAATGATGTCATTCATGTTTTATATCTACAGGATTCAACAGTCATTATAAATCAGAGCAACATTTTAGAGTTTCCTACTTTCTTTATAAATCTGAAATATTACATATCAGATTCTTGATCAATAAGTTGATTGATTAATAATTATTCTTTTAGTTGGTATGATACCTAACTGCAAGGAGGACTTCATAACTGATTTCCAAAAGAACTCAGACTTTTAAATGTTTGGAATGACTAAGTATTTGGGTTTGTTTTAGTTTTTGTTTTGTTTTGTTTTGTTTTCAGTGCTATTTGTCTT
This sequence comes from Peromyscus eremicus, assembly GCF_949786415.1. NCBI lineage: Eukaryota > Metazoa > Chordata > Mammalia > Rodentia > Cricetidae > Peromyscus > Peromyscus eremicus. The sequence continues at coordinate 49,396,238 of NC_081426.1, read as the reverse complement.
TTGATAACTTACAAAACCCTGGCTCACTTTGTCCCTGTATCACAAAACAAAGAATAAATATATTATAATAAAATAATAAATATAATAATAAAAATTATAAATATTATAAAAAAATATAATTTTCTTCCCCAGCTCATAGTGAGATCAGGGTTTAATTCTGAAAACATTAAAGCAACCCTTTCAAGAGAAGACAGTCTTGTGAAGGAGAAGACAGGAATCCTGAGCAGTTTCAGGTATTCACATACACACATCACTAGTGATACAGGCAACTGCAATCACAAAACAGTTGCCTTCAAATTCAAAAACTTTCTGATTGCTGAAGAATTTGCAATTCTACCTGACATTTTTCTCTTCTAGCTCTTTCCATGTTTTTCTAAAACATGTAATTTTGTGTGTTGAATTGCTTCCTTTTGTAAATTCTGAAGAGGTTGTGATTTCCTGAGGATCCCTGATTGATACATCTCCCTCCCAACTAATGATTATTATATATGTCGAAGAGACAGGCAATCTATTTTATGTCAAGAAAAGCGGGAAATGACTTCTCAGTGAGTAATCACTATTCTCCTTCTGTCCAGTAGATATAGCAACACTGCATTTCCCAATACTCACTGTAAGTAATCCAGTCATGTGACTATGTAGCAGATATAGAAACATAGTTGTGACATTTAGTGACAGGTCCCTTAAATATAACTGAATAATGATGCCTACCTTCTGAATTATTTTGAAAACTTAAACTAAATAGACACTGAAATAAAAATTGAACAAACATAGCTGTTTTATTATTATTATTAATTAAAGCTTTGACAGAATTGACATCTAATTATATTTGACATTGTAATGCTTAGCAATCTGTTGAGCTACAGGAGAAAGATTTTAATAATGGAGATGTCAATTAACTTATTCTGAACCAATCTGGCTTGATAGGGTTTCTCCTTATTTTCATAGTCTCATATTTTGACATTTATCTATTTTTAAGTTAAATTCTCTAAAGTATGAAGAGTTTAGTTAATTCTTAGCCCATCATTTTCCAAAAGGTTTCATACAAAAATGACAGCTATGCAATAGGTTATATGAAAAAAAATATTAAAAGAAGTCTGTGGTCAATTAAATCTTGGCATGATAGATTTTTAAGGTGGGAGAGTAATAGCCCACAGGGATATATGATGCTTATGAATTTTCAGTAATAATGAAATAGGAGTGTGGTGGTTTAAATAAGAATGCCCACTGTAGACTCATGTATTTGAATGCTTGGTCACCAGGGAGTGGCACTACTTGAGAGGGTCTAGAATGTGTGGCCTTGGAGTAGTTGTTGCCTTGCTGGAGGAAGTATGTCACTGGGGGTGGGCTTTGAGTTTTCAAAAGCTCAAGCCAGGCCCAGTATCTTGCTCTTCCTGCTGCCTGTAGATCCTGAATTAGAATCTCTGAAACTGTAATCATGCCCCAATTAAATATTTTCTTTTATAAAAATTGCCATGGCCATGGTGTCTCTTCATAGCATAGAACACTAACATAATGGATCAGTATTTATCCTTCAGGTCTCACAAGATCTTTTATGCATACCAAACTTCCCCTTATCTCCCAGTACATAGCATATAAAGGAAATAGAATACTAATCCTCTTCACTAACCCTGACTTACATTGTCTTGTATGTGAACATTCACATGCTAAAGTTTAGATGTATGGAATTCTCCAAATGGTTCATATGTTGAAAGTTGGTTTAACAAGTTGTGAATGGAATCAATGGCATGTGATTTGATTTTGGATGGTATGTCTTTTCAATGGTTTCAGATACTGATAGATTCATATATGAATGACATTAGCAGAATGTGGTGATAATATTTGGAGATAGGCTACAGTTGGAGGAAGCTGGACCCTGAGGAGATGCCCTGGAAAGATATGTCTTGTTGCTGACACTTGTTCTTCTCTCTAATATTTTTTCTACTTTCTGGCTGTCATAAACAAATTTGCTTTTCCATACTCTCTTCTTGCTATGAGATTCTGACTCAACACTGGCTTCCACAGCAATGTACAAATCAAATAATGGATCAAAATTCCTGAAACTGTGAACCAAAATGCATACTTTTTTCCTTAAAGGGAGTTGTGGTAAGTGTTTTCTCACAAAAGTATTTGACGTACATGAATAACCAAGTTATCAATTACCATTAATGCCACAATTTTTTGAACATTTACCAACGTCCCCTGACAATGGTCACCTACAACACATTAGAGACAAACATAGTAATTTGATACAGTAACAGAAGAAGACATTGAAAGAGAAACAATATATTGAGTTATAACATTATAATATATTGAAATTTGCAAATCCAAAATAGTGGCTGATATGTTGTTGTAGTCCTATGTTCCCTGCTCTCGAGCTTTTCTAATGTGTGGGTTAGAGAACTAATCTCTATCCACCTGATGTAGTGGCCCATTTCCCTGAGTTCTCAAACACTCGTCACATTAGTAAGGTGTTCTTCCATTCCCTGTTCTAATGTTTTGTTGTTTTTCTCTAAAATCATTGGTAATATAACATGTACTGAAACCAAACATAGAGATGCAAGTCATCTGAACCTCCCATTCTTCCTTCCTTGTTCAATATGGAGTATATTATATGTACAATATTGGTTTATGATTTTCTTGACTTTTCCAATCTCTTCAATGCAATGATTTTAAAATATTTAAATTCAGTCTCTTCATTCTCATCCAATTTCTTTTTTTTTTTTTTCACATTTTCTTCACTTAGGCCTCGGATCTAAGAAACCCATGTGAGGGCATTCCAAATTATCCAACTGAATCTTAAATCCTATTCTGTCCTCCTGTATAATTTTAGTTTAAAACACCTTAATAACAATTATATCTACCCATTGTCATTTGGAAACTAAAATGCACTATAGAACTTTAATATATATAGCATGGGCTTTTATTTGGGGCTATCTACAATATTAAAAACACAAAAGATTAGAGGTATAATTATAAGGAGGACAATGTGCTATGCAGTCATGAGTACCCTGGTTTGATTCTTAACATGCACGTACGCACACACACACCCACTATCACACAATATGCATATGCAAGGTGGATAAAATCAATAAATCACCTTATATTTCTTTTACAACTAAACAATTGAGCATAAATGAATAAAAACCAACCACTTTACTATCACTGTTATTCTAATGTTGTAAAGGCTAAGTTAGGTACTATTGCTCTTCAAGTTACAGAGTAGAACTTCGCTCATAGGCATGATTAATCAATAAATATCATGATCTATAATCCTTCTAGAAATATCAATGGCATTGTAGTATAGCAAGGATTTCATTTTGTTGGAGATAATTAAGTTTAAAGTTAAAGAAAAAATGACCTTCTCTAGTCTTTTAATGAATCTTTTTAGAGGGAATTTGACCCTATTCAGAGCTAGTCCTATCCACTCTCTGTAGAATTTGTTTTAGGACTTTCAGGGTCCCTGTCAGATGAAACTTTATTTTATCCATTTATCTTCACTAATTCTGATTTGACAATCCAATATTCATTTCTCACATGGGGACTCCTGTAGGTCTAGTGTACCTGTGGGACACTTAGGTCTTAGTTAATTATGTCTAAAGGCTACTTTAAATACCAATCCTCCTTGCCTTCTTACTGTCCTAAGAGCCTGAACTTCAGTTAACATCAAACAATCACTGGCTATCTATTGCTATGACTACCTTTTAGGACGGCCATCTTTTTCTCATTTAATGTTCTATATTTTCCACTTTGTCATTATTTTCTATGTCTGGGGCTGCACTGCGATTCTTTGTCTTACTGTGACCCCAGACTCTTAGCATCCTGTGACCTGTATATTTTATTCTGATTGTCCAGTGCTTTTAATGTGTAGATTCAGAGGGTTGCTTAATTATTCACATCTCATTTTCATACCTATATAAATGGCTTTCTTTTTTTATACATATATGTGTTTGGTATGCATGTGTGTATTTGTCTCTATATGTGTATTTGTGTACACATGTGTACATTAATGTAGGAAACTGAGTCCTATGTCTTTGTCTTCCTCGATCATTCTTCACCTCATGTTATTGAGGCAGGGTCTATCACTGAACTCGTAAATTATCTTTTTGACTACTTAGCCACTTTACTATGTTGATTCCTCCCATGTGCTCAAAGTACAGACAGTTGCTACACCTACCCTGCTTTTACATGGGGAATTGCAGTTCCTCTGCTTAGCAACAGTGCTTACTGGAGCCATCTCCCCAGCTCTTGCCAAACATTCCTAAATCTCTATTTTTGATACCATATGTTAGAACAATAAGAAATGATCACCAGTCAAATTATTGAAAAGGAATCTTAAACAAAATTCCCTTTACTGAGGCCAGTATACATAATTTTCTCTGTTAATTTTTGTGTTATTTAGGATCTGAAATGTTTCCCAAACTACATGCTAAGGGTTGGTTGCAGGCATGTGGAGTTTTTGAGAGGTGGTAAAATCTTTAGAGGTTGGGATCTAGTGATCAAAACTGGGTCATTTTAGGCATGCAACCAAAGGAAGGTAATGAATATTTGACCACTGGTCCCTGTCTCTTTCTATCTTTCTGTTCCTCTCTCCCTGTCTCCTGCCTTTCCTCCCATCCTTTCTTGTTGCTTCCCCCAAAAATAATTGAGGTGAGCAGTTTTATCTGAGCAAGAATTCTTTTGTCAAATCTTTTACCACTTCATAGAGCTAAAAATAATGGAGCCAGCTAGTCATAGCCTAAACTCTTTGTAATCATGGTCCGCAGTAAATATTTCTAACTTCAAGATATTTTTCCCAAGTATTTTTTTACAGTGATGCAAGGTGGTCTAATATGGATTAATAAAAGTATATATCAATGTATTATGTATTAATTCAAGTCCACTTATAACATAAAATTATTGACAGTACACTGAACCATTCCATTATAAAATCAAAGTGAAACAGGCATAACCTTTCCCAATTTTCAGAGCAGATTGTTATGATGATAAAAAATTCACATATTCATATCTATATTTTAATAGATGCAAATACATGTCAAGATTTTATATTAAAATATAGGATAAATACATAATGACAAGTATGTTTCCCATTGTTTTAGTTAGGTCACCAGAAAATATTGATTGGTTTTGTCCTGAAGCGGATGGTAACTATGCCTGTGGATATATAGGGACAATAAACTATATAATATAACTCCTAAATTGTAGCTGAAAGTTTTCCTTTGTCCCACCTGGACAGCAGTCAGGAAAAATCTCTCTGACCCGTCGGTCCTGCAGCTGCTCAGATCCAAATAAATGCACACAAGCTAGTATTATTTTTAAACTATGGCCATGGCAAGGTTTTTCTTATCTAGTTCTTATATCTTAAATTAACCCATTTCTATAACTCTATACATTGCCACGTGGCTTGTGGCTTACCGGAACTTTTACATCTTGCTTCTCATGGTGACAGCTGGCAGCATCTCCTCTGCTCTGTCTTTCTCCTTCTTCTCTACCTGTTTGGATTTTCCACCTGTCTCTAAGCTGCCTTGCCAGAGGGCCAAATGGCTTTATTCATTAACCAATCAGAACAACATATTTTCACAGCATACAGAAAGACATTCCCCCATCACATAAATTCTACCACTGTTGCCATTAAGCCAACTAACAGGTGCAGATGAGAAATCTGATACTATCCTCTAGGAAGTGGCAGATACTATGGCAGAACACCCTGAGTCCCATTTATGTTTGCTAGCAGTCCTGCCACATATCCACCCTACTTATCTCTATTGTTACATATCACAAACTACACAGCTTGTAGGTTACTGTAAAGCTCACAATACGTTCAGTCCTTCTCAAAATTTTAATTCTGTAGCTATCACTGAGCTATCTCTACTTACTTATTTTATAAACCATATTCCCTGTACCTTAAATGCTTAAATTATTATAATTATTATAAACATAGGTAAATTTTAAGTGTTACTAGCATTATAAGTAACCAATAATGTAATGCATATTTTGAAGAATAAACATCTTTATTTTATAGTTAATTAGTACTTGTAAAGTCCTTTCCCATATATTTATAAAATTGAAACAAAATTTGTTTCACTTATCAATTTTAGTAAGTATTACAGAACATTGCCTAGAGGCTTTTTTATTTTTATGTTTAATTTTACTTTTTTGATTTTTTGAGACAGGGTTTCTCTGTGTAGTTTTGGTGCCTGTCCTGGATCTCACTCTGTAGACCAGGCTGGCCTCGAACGCACAGAGATTTGCCTGGCTTTGTCTCCCGAGTGCTGGGATTAAAGGCACATGTCACTGCCACCTGGCAAACTAGAGCCTTTTAATACTTTTTCACCTTTTCAAATACATTAAGATTTAAAAAAATCCAAATTTCTAGAAGATAAAAAGCAAAAATCACCATGGATTAGTTATTGAAACTAAATAGAAATAAACATCATATGAATACTCCAGACACATGTTCTAAGGTGTCATAAAAGATGAGTGAGCACATAGGCTATAAGCACTGTTTTTTATTTTACCCACATGGAAACACTAAACTTTATGAGTGTGAATGAATCAATCTTTTATTTCCTCACTAAGACTTTTTTCACCCATTCTCATGCTGATGTACCTTTTTATTGAGTCCATGAATGTGAAAAGAACATAGTTTGAACGAGAATAAAAGTCCTGCATGTTAATATACATAAAGTTAAATTTCAGAGAATAATCTCTATCCATTATCAAATACTTGTGAAAATTTTCTACTTTCTAATTAATACAAATGTGTGCAACCATCCTCCTTAATGCTTGGCATTATCAAGCTTTTATTTATTCCAACTGATTCAATTTAACATGGTATCCCATTATTCTCTTGATTATTATTTCTAGTTATGTATGTGCTACCCTGTATGGTATTCCATTTTAACACTTCAGACCGAATCATACAATACAAAAAAAAAAAAAAGACTATAATTTACCCTTTAGAGATTATAAATAGATTTAGTGTATTATGTTGCTTTAAATTTTGAGCAGGTGCTCTTTCATAACAATATATTTGAGCAAAGAGTAAAGAAAAAAGATGTTTCATTTGAGTATACAAAAGAAGAATGTGTTAGGCTCAGGATATTAACAATATAAAGACCCTGCATGATTTTGATTTGCTTTGTAACAGAGAAAATATGATATATTATTTTTAAATGTGTGTTTACAATTTTGTGGGGAGAGGGGAATGTAAGCATTGCAGTTTGGATGGAGAGGGGTCCTGGGAGTTGGGAACCAAGGAGTACCACAAAGTCAGAGTAAGCGGAGCAGCTTGTAGCCCTGCTCCAGGGAAAGGTTTTCCCAATGTAAGAGCTTTGCTCCTGCAGGGGAGGGTTTCCCCAGGGAAGTTTTTAGAGTTTTGCTCAGGTCCCCAGAGGATAACAACTCTGCTCCACTGGGGGATGATTTTCCCAACGAAAGTGTCACATTCTTCTCAGCTCTTCCCTGCTCTGGCTCAGGCGAAAAGTTGTTACTTCTCTGGTCAGGTCCATTCAGGCAAAAGCAGGTTGTCACTCAAACCTTATTCAGGGTATTTATTGGGAGGGAAGAATCCGGAAGGGTGGCTGCCTCTGCCAGGGTGCAAAAAGGCAGCAGCCAACTGAATAGGACAGGGTTTATTGCAGGAGGGTGGGGTCCCAGGGTAATGATTTTCAGAGTGATGATTGGTTGGATTTCAATCCCCCAAACTCAGAGATGGGCTGGATTTCATGCTCAGGGATTGGTTGGTTTTTATACTGGGTTGTTCAGGGGTAGAGTGAGTTTCTTTCTCTCTGGTTTCAGGGCTAGAGTGTGTTTCTTTCACTGACTCTGGTTTCAGGGACAAAGTGTGTCTCTTTGGCTCTGGTTTCAGAATCAGGGTGTGTTTCTTTGGCTCTGGTTTCAGGGTCAGGGTTTGTTTCTTTCACTGGCTCTGGTTTCAGGACCAGGGTGTGTTTCTTTGGCTGGCTCTTTTACCCTACAGAGAAATTCCACACTAAGTGTGCTAATATCAGAAGACAATTTAGAGAACTATGTTCTCTTCTACCATGTGAGACCTGAAGAATGAACCCTGATTCATAGGGCTTGGGCAACAAGCTTCCAACTCCCAGCTGAAATGTTTAACTCAGAAATCATAGTCTTCCCAGTTATGTGTTCATTACAATTGGCTAACTTCCAAAATAATGAGAAACCATGGTAGAAATTTGAGTTAAAAAAATACATCAATATTCACACATCCAAAGTTTACTGAATGCCTAGCTTTTATCAGGAAATGCATATGAGAAAGCTAGGCGTTTTTTTCTTGTTTAAAAGAGACTCATAGACTAAGAAAACACCTCTCTCCTGAAAAAAAAAAAAAAAAAAAAAAACCTAAACCTTAATTTATCTTTTAGATTTTGTCAATATCTTTCTGCCATTGATTTCACATTCCTTATTGTATTGATCCCAATTCCTATATGATGTGTAGTTTTTATTTGAACTTCTTGTGAACCTTGTTGACAGAAAAATGGTATTATCCCTACAGATAAGCAGAGTGTATCAGTCATTTTTCTATGGCAAAATGAATTCAAATGAGAGAAAAATGATTTAGGCCCCTGGTTTCGGGGGTTTTAGTCAGTGATTACTTGACTTTCCTGACTCGGGGAATGCCATAAGGTGGAACACCATAGAGAGGATGTTTTCTAAAGAAAGTCACTCACCTCTCAAGAGCCAGCAAGCAGAGGACATGATAGGGCAGTCTCAGGACAAGTTATACCCATCAAGGATATGAACCTAGTGATCTACTTTCTACAAATAACCTCTACTTCATATCATTTCTTCCCTTTCCCCATAAAGCTCCACATTAGGGAACAAGCCTTCCATACATGAGCCTCTATGGGGATATTCCACACCCAAATTGTAACGGGAATATGTAGGTTAATAAATTCCATTAAGCCAAATAACAAGTAATATGACAGAAATAAGAATTAAATATAATCCATGGACTTCGTGTCTAGTTTAATCCAAGAGGTTTCTTTATGTAAAATATAACTGCCTAGGACAAACTCACAGTCCAATTCTCTTCTGTAAATGAGGGAGACTCATTTAATATTATATTTGGTATTCAGGAAGAGATGAGGGCTAAACTGATAGGCATAAATTTATGGCTTTTCTGATGCCACTGTTGGTTCATCTTCATAGTTTATTTTCATGTATTATTTATTTATACATTTATTTTATGTATAGGGTGTAGGTTAGCAAACAACATGCATGAGTTTATAAGTCTCTTCTTCCATGTGCTTTCTTGGTTTTGAATTCAGGTCATCATGCTTGGTAGTAATCACCTTTAACTACTGAACCATCACACCCCCCTCACATATTTCTAGCCTGTTTTTTATTATAAATTAAATGACAGTACTGTGTGATTTTCAGTTATTAACTGCCATAACTATTATTTGCATTGGTCTAAACACAGCTCACAAGTTTTCCTTTGTTTGTGGGGTCAAAGTTCAAGATTAGTTTAATAGGTTAACATATTTAAAAAAGTGTGTTTAAACAAAGACACATATACTTAGATGTGTGTACTTTCAAATTATAGATCTCTTGAAATGCTTGTCATAATTTATTTTAAATATTTTTAATGGAAAAGTCAACTATACTTACTATATGTTGAAATGGAAGTATACCCCAGATAAGTTTATTAAGGTACACAATATTTTGGGGAACACAATACCACCACATTTCCTCTCTTTTTGTCTAAAATTAAAAAAAGCTTATAACTAATACAACAAAAACTGTCCAATAAGTATATACAATATATACAGCCAAAAATTACATTATTGATGTCTAGTCCATTAACATTTGACAGATTCAGATAAAAACTTGTAAAAGTTTGTAAAGTACAAAGTCAAAAGATATTGCTATAGTACGTCAGCAGCTACACAGCTGGGTTTAAATGGTATCCTCTCCTTTTCCTACTGGAGTCATACTATGTGGGCTCTGGGCATGTGGGAACCAGGGGATGATAGGCTAGTAAAGTCTATGTATGAACTAAGTATGTAGACAAAGAGATGAGTGTTCACAGCATCATTTGTACTAAATGAAGTAAATTATCAGTTTAGGTAAACACTACCTTACACTTCTATTAAATGGTATCGAAACACTCAGGCAGTGGTGTTGCAGGTGTACCATTATGAATTTGTCTAATCTTAATTTGCCCCTGAATTTGAGTTGGTTTTATTTGAAGAAATCTGTAGAAAGAGTTTGTCGTGAACCTTTTGGCTGTTACATTTTACAGAACACTTCTGATTCCCTCATAATAGATTTATGTATGTTCCTATGTGCATGTGAAGACAACTATCATTTTCAAAAGGAGGTCAGAAAAGGTCAGCATTTGGGAAAAAATAAGTGGACTTTCAGGACTTTTAGTTTAGTTTTGTTTTTTTGTTTTTTTTTATTTCCCCCCATTTTCTTCTCACAGCATTCATTCTACTCCTGGTGACAATCTTCCTAACCCAATCCATAATATAAAAACAAAGCATCCTTGAAAGGACAGTCTTACCACACAGGGTAGGTATAAATCTATGATCAATGAATTAAATAGAACCTTATAATAAAGGAGGAAATTAATAATCTAACCCTGTACTTAAAAAATGACTAGTTTTATTGAAAAATGATTTCATTAGAATTGTATCAGTTTTATGCTTCTGTTAAAGAAATGTAACAATGTACAAACTTTGACTATGAATATAGTTGAAAACAAATCTGTACCATTATTGCATTGTTGCCTTGTTTGCAAAACCTAAATTTATCCCTATTATATTTAAAAGTTTTGTCTTACAAACAGTAAGGTCATGTCATACCTATGAACTAGGGCCTAGACACAAATGGAATTCAAATACCATAGACAATATCACTTTCACAGATTAACACGTAGGAAAAACTTTCAACTAGTGGATTTTTGTGTCTTACTTTTAGTATATTTCCAAAATGTGCAGGAGTTGTTCATTACAACCAGAATAACTAAACATCTGAATTGAAATCATCTTCAAGGTGCAAGAAAAGCATATAATGCTTATTTTTGTTGTAATTTCAACCTGGATAACAGAAAATTAACTATTCAGTCCCTCAAGGGATCAATCCTCTAGGAATTATAAATGGACTTTCACGAAGTCCTAGGCCCACCAACGAGCTGATCTGATTTCTGGTGAAGAGCACGCCAGACAAGAGCAGATTTGGTGGCTTGAAAATACACTCTGTGTCACTATGTCCAAATCAGCTTACTCCATTGAACAGAATAGAAATAAAAAAAGCCCCACCACAGGGGGAAAACAGTCCTCCAGGATCAACATGTGACGCAGAGAATTTCTTTTTCTTTCCTTATTGTCTTGTCAGTCTGAGCAACTAACTGACATTTGCCAAATTCTCTACTCTCCTTTTTTTTCTGTTCTTTCCTTCTTTTTTTTCCCCTTAAAGGAAACGGAAAAAGATTGCATTTCAACAGCTTCTAAAGTGGGCATTTGCAAGTGTTTTGAGGCTCTTGACTCCTGGTTTCACTAGAAAACAATAGAAATTGTGGGGAGCTTCTATTTCCTTCACCAATCAAGCCACATGCAAAGTGCTGGCATGCTGTATTCTTGTGATAAGTTGTGAGAAGGACATTTATTGCCCATATCAAACCTTATACCTGGAACTTAAGTACAGTCCTGAATTTCCACATGGAGAGGTTCTAAATACAACGGCTTTTATTTTTCTTAAATGATTCAGTATCTTAAATATGCCTCACAATACCCATTTTGATCAATTATCACTTAGAATAGGAAACTATTGAAGATAACATAAAATTGGTATGTACGCATTTTGGACAGAGGTTGTTTTACATCTGAGAGCATTTGTTCTTTCCCTTTTACTTTTAGTAATTGGTATGAGTTTGATTCCTTAAATTTCGCTCAAAATTTTTTTTCTAAAGTCGATTGTAAAACTGTTCTGAGTGCTCTCAATTATATGTGTTATGTAGCAGAAAAACAACTTGTGCATCCCTGGGTATTCATGAAGGTGTATACTTTTGGTAATAGTGTAATCTGTGTAATCCTATCTGCTAGTTGACTATGGTGTCTATCCACCTATATATGGTTTCTTTGTTAGATTTCTATTGTTGTGATAAAATACCTTGACCAAAAGCAGCTTTGGGAGTAAAGCGTTTATTTCTACTTAGGACTCTCAGATCCCACTCCATCACTGAGGACAATCAGGGCAGAAACTCAAGACACAGCAAGAACTCAGAGGGTGAAGCAGAAGCAGAGGCCACTGAGAAGTGCTGTTTACTGGCTTACTATGTAGAGCTATCTCAGTCTCCTCTCTTGTAGCATCCTGGACTACCAGCCCAGGGCTTTCACCACCTACAGTGATCTGCCCTGCCCCCCATCAGTTATCAACCAAGGAAATGCACTACAGGCTTACACACAGACTAATCTCACAGGGGCATTTTCTTGATCGAGTTGCCATCTTTCCAAAGGGTACTAGTTTGCTTAAAATTGATATAAAACTATCCAGCACATCCAGTCCTTAAAATCTATAGCAGTTTGATAGTCTGTATTCTTTATGATTCCTATCAGTCTAAACAATTTCATGGATACTATACTTTTCCTATGATCTTCCAGCTTTAAAATACCCCAGGTTTTAATGTTTTCTGAATGTCTATGTTTTTATACTTGTCTCAGCATCCACCTCCTTCTGACACTCACATTATGTAGTACCCTTTCATATATAACTAACCCACATCATCACAAATCTGCTTGAATAGAAAGGGTCAAACTTTATTTTCTATGATAGTTACATACTAATAGACTATGTCATTGACTAGTTTAAGCAAAGTGTTGAAGCAAACAACTCATTTAGTTCAACCTTGGTTGATCAGTGTTTAACTATTCAGGAAAGTTTGTTCAGCATAAAATTGGACATTAAACATCACATTTTGCATTAAATCTTAATCCTTACTAATACAAAATATTCATTTGCATGATATTGCTTTATCAGAAAATGTCACAAGGTATTAAATTGCCTACCACATTTCTTGAGAAAACAACAGAATAAATCTACCATTTTTTTTAAAAAAATCATTCGCAGCAGATGAAGAGACCTGACATGCCTTCATTTAAGCTTTATTCAGCAAGGACCATTCATCCACAAATGCAAAAATCTTTTCAGTAGCTAGGAATTTTATCACTGAGCAGAAGGGTCTTTATAACTATTTATCTTTACTATGCTGTCACAAAATCTGTGTGCTTCTGACAGCCCTATATTTAATGAACTGGAATCCCCTTTTTCAACCCACTAGAATTCTGCCTTTCTCACCCTCTCTGCATAATTTTCTCTCTTGTGTTACAGTACAAGTCTGTACAGTAGTCTGCACTTAATCTCCACATCTCATCTTCCCAATTCATCACGTTGGAAAGAATTCAACATCCTATAATTTTACCCTCCATTGAACTAGAATAATTTCTACATTTAGATTATTCAGCACCATTAAAAGAACTTTGTTTTCTCCTAGCATTTAATTCTACTACAATCCACTGTCAAATGAATTAAATAACAGCACTGAGATTCGTTCAATGGCACAGAGAACTGGCAAGTAAAAGCAAGTGTTTAGAAATACCTTTGTACGCCACTATAATAATCACACCATTGTTATTAAGCCATCCTAGGGATATTCTCTTCTGTATAAAATCAGAATCAGATGCTCAAATAACAGTGCTTGCTATGCTACACAATGGATTTTTTTTTCAGTCTTGAATAAAAGAAAGGCCAGAGAGGATGCTTTTATTTAGCAATAGATACTTTTTCTTAATTTATGACCATCATGGATTCTTATGAACCAAAAACCAAAGAATATCTATATTCTTCTTAGAGATTATTATTTTTTTTTACATTTTATATTTCCTGTTTGGGGGACCACATGCCACAACCTATATGTGTTGATCAGAAGACAACTTTGGAGAATTGGTTCTTTCTTTTAATCATGTGATTCCTGAGCAAACTCAAGAATTCATAGTTGGCATCATAACCCTTTGCCTTCTGAGCAATGTTTCTGGTTCTTCTCTTAGAATCTAACATTTTCCAAGGAGGAACACCATTTGCATTTATTTGTTCATACAATCAAATTAAATTTCCTTGTTGGAAACTAAAAGGTTAGTTTTCTTTTCCTCAAGGCTCTGCTGCCTGTGGGATGGCTTAAGCAGTGAAAGGGGGAAGACACATTTCTAGGAGACTTCTGATTCCAGGACTTGAGAGATCCTCAGTGTTTTCCTTCTTTTTTTCTATATTAGACTTTTTTTTTTTATCAATGTGACAAATACCCAAAAGAACAATTTAGTGGAAGAAGGACTGACTTTGTTTCAGAATTGTTGGTGCGTAAACATTTGACCTCAGCTTAGTGGGCCTGCCTTTAGGGAGCATTTCACAGGTGAAGGGACCGAGAAGAGCAGAGTTTCTCATCTCATAACCATAGAGAAACAAGAACAGACATATTGGAATAGATTGTGAGAAGATAAATCCTTCATGCACATGCCCACAAAGACCTATTTCTTCTAACCAGGCCCAATTCCTCCTAGCTTCATCTATGTATTGTGCCTTGCTCATCCAGTCACCCCTCAATATGCCACCAGGTAGTAACCAAGCCTTCAACACTTAGGCCTTTTTAACGAAGTGTATTTACCGAAAACACAGCCCTTAAATCATTCTGTAATATTTGCTTACCAAGGTGTGAGACCCTAACAGCCATACACAGGCTTGCAAATCTCCAAGCCAAATGACCTAATGGAGATTCCAGCCTACCCACATCTCCATACATGAATGAGACTGTTGCAGACCTTCTAATAACCCCAGCTAGCATCACATACATAGAACTGATTAGTCAACCACTTAGTTGCAAGAAATCTGGTTTTGTTTTAAGCCACTAAGCTCTGGATTGATTTGTGATGCAATAAAGTTAACTGAGACACATCTTTGTAATGGGCTATATTTAGAATTAAATAGCTCCTTTTCCAGATAGCAATGAAGACAGACTGGCAATGCAAATGGCCCTAGTGAGGTCCTTCCTGCTTCACATACCAGTGACATCATTGATTAGCTCTGGCTGAGCTGTTTAGTGAGGTCTCATGAATTTCACTGTTTTAGTTCTTTTATTTGAAGCATGAAACCCAAATGGTAACTATTCTTCAGAGGTTAATAGAGGTATAAGCTTAGAAAAGTGACTCATACACAGTTGGTGTCTACCTTTGTAATCTTCAATTTCCTGATTAAAGTGTTTTACATACTTTTAAAATTCTTTTATTTAATATTTATTCCATATGCATTGCCGTTTTGCCTGCATTTATGTATTTGTGAGGATATCAGTTCCCCTGGAACTGGAGTTATGGACAGTTCTTGAGCAGCCATATGGGTGCTGGAAATTGAACCCAGGTCCTCCAGAAGAGCAGCTGGTGATCTCAACATCTGAGCCATCTCTCCAGCACAAAAGTGTTTGTCACTAAATGCCCATGAAAGGCTTTTTGTAATCTAACCCTTTTCTTGTTTTGGTGGCTATTTTTCCACTATACCTGCCTCATATCGTATCATCTCTAAATAAATGATGACATCTGTTGCCACTGCTGTAAATTACAAATCAGTTCTCCCTCTGTGTATCTTTTTTAGATTTTACTCGTTATGCAGTTCTTTCCTAATAATATCATAGAGAAATTGCACATTTTCCAGCTATGTAATAAGTAGTGCCTTGTGCATGGCTTTGTAAATAAAGCAATGAATTCCTTGTGAAGATTAAATGCCTAGTCATGAGCTGTGATCCAGTGGCAGTCTAAGTACCTTGGTTTATCCTTAACTCATGCTTAGAGATATTCCCCCCTATTCTCTTCCACTGTAGAAAACCATCCACCCTGTTCTGGAATTACTTACAAAGCGATGGCTTTAGCTCTGGAGCACAACTGGAGATCTGGAATGGTGATACCTCCAGCAGTTCTTTTATCATTCAGGACTGTTCTAGCATCCTGTGTGGGATGATTCATCCCTAACAGGCTTGAGGGCCAGATGGATCAAACAAGTAAAAAAGATTATTTCTGAGAGCCTGCCTGGGTCTGCCTAAGGGTCTTAGCATCAGCAGCAGCTGAAACATGATCTGGAGATGACCTGGACCAATGAGAGACAGCCATGTCACACCAGCTGATGCATATTCATCAGACCTCCCCCCAGGGTGGGGTAGAGGGTATATAAGGCTTGCCTCTTCCTGAATAAACTGAGCTTGTTGTTTGGAAATTCTCCTGGAGTCTGTGGTTTGACTCTGTGCCTACTTGGCCCCCGCCCCCAAAGGGAACAACAGCAAGGACCCTGCTACAATCCTGGATTTTTTTGAGTTTCCATATGAAGCTGAAAACGTACTTTCAAGATCTGTGAAGAATTGAGTTGGAAATTTGATGGGGAGTTCATTGAATCTATAAATTGTTTTGGTGGGATGATATTTTTTACTATATTAATCTTACTGATCCAAGAACACAGGCCATCTTTCCATTTTCTGATATCTTCTTCAATTTCTTTCTTCAATGTCTTAAAGGTTTTATCATACAAACTTTCACTTTCTTAGTTAGAGTTACTCCAAGATATTTTATATTTTTGGATTCTACTGTGAAAGGTTTTTCCTTGATTTCTCTTTCATTTAGTTTTTAATCGTATATAGAAGGGCTAATGATTTTTGTTTCTTAATTTTGGATCCTGCTACTTTGCTGAGAGAGTTTAGTTGGTGTAGGAATTTCTTGATGTGATGTTTAGGGTCACTCACGTATACTATCATGTCATGTACCAATAAAGATACTTTGATTTCTTCCTTTCCAATTTCCATCTCCTTGATCTTCTTTGAATTTCTTATTGTTCTAGTTAAAACAACAAGTATAATTTTGAGTATGTATTGAGAGAGAAGACATCCTTGTCTTATTCCTGATTTTAGTGGAATTGCTTTGAGTTTCACCCATTTAAGTTGATATTGGCTATGAGTTGCTGTAAAATGCCTTTATTATGTGGAAACGTCCCTTGCATCCTTAATCTCTCCAGGACTTTTTTCATGAAGAATTTTGGATTTTGTTAAAGGCCTTTTCTGCATCTAATGAGATGATGATGTGGATTTGTTTTTCAGTGTGCTTGTATGGTGAATTACACTTATTGATTTATATATGTTGAATTATCCCTGCATCTCCTGAATAAAGCTTACTTGATTGTGATTGATGATATTTTTTTAATGTTTTTTCATTTGGTTTGCAAGTATTTTATTGGAAAGTTTGTACCTACATTCATAAGGGCAATTGGCTGCAATTCTCTTTCTTTGGTGTTTCTTTATGTGATTTAGGTATCAGACTCACTGTAGCCACTTAAAAAGAATTTCACAATGTTCCTCCTGTTTATATTTTGTTTAATAAATTAATCTTTAAGACACAACAGGGCTGGTGCACATGTGAACTCAAAAAGACTGTGTCTGCATGCACAGTGTCTGTACCAGATGAAGTCCTGGCTATGAAAAGAGGATTTGATAGACACCCCATCCCTAACCAGAAGTTATTTCCAATTGTTAATCACTTGCAAATGAAAACATAGTTTTCTCCAAAGGAGTTTCAATGGAAAAACAAACCACTCTTAAAAGTGGGCCACATGCCCAGCAGTAGAAGGCCAACAAAGCTAACTCACAGGCATCTTTGGAGGTTCTTTGCTTTATAATGTTAAGTCATGGCTATTTTTTGCTTGCTTCATTTTGTTTATACATTTCAGTTCCTTTGCATACATACTATGGCTCCCAGTTTTCAGGTTTATGGGATTCTTAAATGTGGCAATATGTGTCTCTCTGTACCTGTATGGGTTTCTTGTACTTTTTCTTTGGCTCTTTGTCTTGTTTAGTTGTTTTGGCATATTCCAATTTTTTAAGTTGATTTGTCTTATTTTGTTTTTATTATTATTCAATAGATGCCTCGTTTCTAAGGAGCAACAGAAAGGGTATAGCTCCAGATGGCAGGAACGTGCTAAGGAACTGGGAGGAATAGGATGAGTGGAAAAATGAAATCATAATATATTACATGAAAAAAAAAACTATTTTCAGGAAAAGAAAAGAAAACATTTACAATAAGTCATTGTAGTTTATAATAATTAATGTAAACTGATTCTGTTTCCTTCATCTCAGGTTTCATGCACTCCTGTTAACATTACCTCTCCAAACTCATAGGGACTAAAACTGGGGGAAAAAAGGAGGCCAAACATGTGAAACCTCACATTGCCTCACTGGTTTCTGGCTCAATAGAAATTGATATTTGGGTTCCCTGAATGTGAAGCTCATGATTACTCTAATTCAACATTTTATATTTGAATTTTCATGTTATAGATCTCAAGGAAAATTGCTAACCATTATATCACATATTCTTTATCAAAAACAGGAAAGCTCTTATGAAGAATGATGGAACTGGATATGATTCCCAAACTTCACCACCCACTTCTGCTTAACAAAAACACAGTTACTTTACATTTGAATTTTTGAGAAGCAATAGAAAAAAAATTAGAATTTGCCCCTCTTTTACTTAATAGATTATGCCGACAGAATAGCTGTTTGGATGTTACGGTGGTTTAAATGAGAATGGCCCCCATAGGACCGTATATTTTGATTCTTCCTCCCCAGTCGATGGACTGTTTGGGGATTATTAGGAGACATGGCTTTTTTGGAGGAGGTGTCATATTGCCAGTGAACTTTGAGGTTTCAAATGCCCATGCTAGGCCCAGTCTCTTTCTCTATCTCTGCCCCTGCCTTCAGATCAAGATGGAAGGTCTCTGTTACTATTCCAGTACCACACTTGCCTACCTGATGCCATGCTGCCTGCCATGGTGATCATGAATTCACCCTCTGAAACTGTAAGCAAGCCTACAATTCAATAATTTCTTGTATAAGCTATCTTGGTTATGCTGCGTTTTAACAGCCATATAACAGTAACTAAGACAAAAGTACAATAATACTCAGCAAACTTGACCTTTCCTGTTAAAAGTAAGTTCTCTAAAATACTCTTCTATGGTGGTATTGTGTTCCACAAAATATTGTGTACCCTAATAAACTTATCTGGGGTCAGAGACAGAACAGCCACTAGATACAAAGGCTAGAAAATGGTGGCACTCACACCTTTAATCCTAACACTCCAGAGGTAGAAATCCCTCGGATCTCTGTGAGTTCAAGGCCACATTGGAAATGGCCAGGCATGGTGACATATGCCTTTAATCCCAGAAAGCGAGCCTTTAATCCCAGGGAGTGGTGGTAGAAAGCAGAAAGGTATATAAGGCATGAGGACCAGAAACTAGAAGCATTTGGCTGGTTAAGTTTTCAGGCTTCTAGCAGCACAGTTCAGCTGAGAGCCATTGGGATGAGGACACAGAAGCTTCCAGTCTGAGGAAATAAGATCAGCTGAGAAGTTGGCCAGGTGAGGTTAGCTGTGGCTTGTTCTGTCTCTCTGACCATCCAGCATTTCACCCCAATAACTGGCCCCAGGTTTGATTTTATTAATAAGAACTTTTTAAGATTCATGCTACATTCTTCCCCAATACTAAATGGCCAACCCTAAAAATGTACACATAAGTAACAGGTTACATTTAGAAATATATATGTATATGCATATATGCATGTAACAGTTAGTGAGAAAGACACCATACATTTGAAAGAGCATAAGGAAGAATATACGGAAAGGTTTAAAGTGAGGAAATGGAAGGGAGAAACAATGTAATTATATTATAATCTCAAAAATAAAATATAAAATATTTTAAAAATAGTCTCTCTGGCAAACCAAAAAGAATGTTTCATCTTTGAGACAGTATCCTAAATATACTCATACTCCTAATGTCCATGCTAAAATTTTAGAGTCCACTGCTAAAATTTTAGAATCCACTGCTATAATGCCATAGAAAAGATGTATTGAGAAGTTATCTAATTTTTGTAGCTAAAACAGTATGTTATGGTATAAATTACCAATGTTTTGGTCCTTGTCTTTCTTACCTAGGTAATGGGGATTAAGAATAAGCCATTTCTTAAAGGATGCTTGTAATAGGTAAATGTGATAGTATACCTCAAGTGCTATTGGAAAGACCTAGATAGTGTAGGTCTTTAACAGATATTATGTAACATGAGTCTTAACAGGTCTTATTAAATAAAAAACATGAAGCCAGAAATTTAGGTTAAAGCCTTAGAGAGATTAGGGAAATATGAAAAACTATCAGCTAACCTCACCTCACCAACTCCACAGTGTCCAAGGAGAGCAACTTCCTGTTTACCCAGGCTTATATGTCTAGCTTTTCTGCCCTCTCATTGGCTTTTAGCCCAGTTACTTCACTTCCTCTTCCTACACAGCTCTGTCACTGCCTGTCTGTCTGTATAGACCTCCAGGTCTCTATTGTTGGTACTGGGATTAAAGGTGTGTGTCACCATGCTTGACTCTGTTTCCTAGTGTGGCCTTGAACACACAGAGATCCTGCCTGCTAAGGGATTAAGGGTGTGTGTTGCCTGACTCCTTTGTTTACTTAAAATGGTTGGCCTTTCCCTCTTGATTTCCTGGCAAGCTTTTTTTTTTTTTTTTTTTTTTTTTTTTTAACACACAAATAAAATATCACCACATTTCAGCACAAATAAAATATCACCACAATATTATTAGAAATAAGTTAAGTAGGCCTGCTCAGGTCCCCTCTCCACTGTTGTCAGTAGTTTAATCTGTGGTCATCTTTGTGGATTCCTGGGAACTTCCCTAGCATGAGGTTTCTCCCTATTCCCATGTTGTCTCCCTCTATCAAGATATCTTTCATTGCTCTCCCACTCTGTCCACGTTCCAGCTCGACCATCCTGTTCCCTTACGTTCTCACCCTCATCCCCTCCCCTCTATTGCCTCCCTACTCTCAGTTTACTCAGGAGATCTTATCTATTTCCCCTTCCCAGGGAGATCCATGTGTCCCTCTTAGTGTCCTCCTTGTTACCCAGCTTCCCTGGAGCTGTGGATTGTAGTCTGGTTATCCTTTGCTTTATATCCATCAGATTGGTGAATACCCTAACTGTCATCACAGAGTCTTCACGCAGTAACTGATGGAAACAGATGCAGAGATCCACAGCCAAGCATCAGGCCAAGATCCAGAAGTCCAGTTGAAGAGAGAGAAGAGAGATTCTATGAGCAAGGGGCATCAAGATCATGATGGGGAAACTTACAGATACAACTGAACCAAGCCAGTGGGAACTCATGAACTTTAGACTAACAGCTGTGGAGCCTGCATGGGACTGAGTAGGCCCTCTGCATAGGTGAGACAAGTTGTGTAGCTTGATTTGTTTAAAGGGCCTCTGGCAGTGGGAATAGGATCTATCCCTAGTGCAGGAACTGGCTTTTTTGAAGTCCATTACCTATGGTGGGACACCTTGCACAGCCTTGATGCAGGAGGAGGGGCTTGGCCCTGCCTCAACTGAAGGTACCAGGCTTTACTGACTCCTCATGGGAGGCTTTACCTTTTGAAAGAGGGAATGGCTGCTGGGCTGAGGAGGGAAGGCTGTGGGGGAGCAGGAGGTGGGATGAGAGGGGGATATATGATTGGTATGTAAAATGAATTAAAAAATTCTCACAAAATATAAAAATGCAAAATAAAAGAAATAAGTTAAGTAGCATGTAACTGGAATGAACCTTGGTAATGACTCGAAATTACCAACTCCCTTTGTCAGCTGTGGTTCAGTAGGAAACACAAATGGAATTGTAGCAAGAAGGGTGAGGAATTCCCTTTCAGATGAAGCTTGAACTGTAACTTTGCCCTAGAAAGGGATTTTAGAATGAGTCAATTTGAAGCAGAGTTGGAGTGTTATACAAGCATGACAGTTTGTAGATAGAGAGACACTCAAGGAGAGAATAAGACCCTTCTATTGATGTTCATGTACCCTTATCAAAGGTGACTAGCATCAGAGTATCTTAGCAGTAATCATGAATAGGAGTGGAGAGGCCCAAGGGTTCATTTGTCCAATACATTTCTGGGGAATTCCCTCTCTGTCTACATCCTCTGTCTCTTTCCCTGTCCCTGTCCTCTGTGTGTGTGTGTGTGTGTGTGTGTGTGTGTGTGTGTGTGTGTGTGTGTCTGTCTGTCTGTCTGTCCGTCTCTGTCTCTGTGTGTCTCTCTCTCTTTCTCTCTGTCTCTCTCTCAATGTCTCTCTTTTATCTTGTGATAAGTAAAATTAGAGCCAGAGCATGGCTGTCAAAGGATCTAAGAGGGGAATAAACCATGAGTCACCAGGCACCATGAGGACAAGACATGCTTTTTACTATAAATGACATTCCTTGTGAGATTCCTAGACAGATTTCCTGGGAAGTCACATGCATTTAGGTCTTTGAAATATTAGTTATTTTAAACCTTCATATTTGGGAGATGGCTCAGTGAATAAATGCTTGTCTTGTAACATGAAGACTCTAGTGACCACACAAAAGCCAAACAGCACATACCTTGAACCCTAGTACTAGTGGGGAGGTTGGATGATTCCCTTGGAACTTGTTGTTCAGCCACTCTAGCGAGTCAGAGAACTTCAGTTTACATGAGAGACTCTGTCTTAATAAGTATAAAGGTGTCTGAAGGACATTCCAACCTAATCTCTAATTTCCAAGAGCAGCTACAACTTGTCTTCACACAACACACCCACAAGTTTAAACAAAAGGAGGTTTTCCTTCTACATGTCATATTAGCTTGCTACCTTGCTATCCTTCTTCAACTTCTTCTCTCCTGCTCCCCAGTTCACTCTTTCTCTTCCAATCTCTTCTCTCTGTTCTCTCTCTCCAATGCTTATAGTCTCTGTGTGTGTTAATATTAATATGTGTGTAATATTTTTACACATTAAAATGGCAGAAGATGACTTAGGGTGTCTTCCTTGTTGTTTTCCACCCAGTTCTCTAGAAAGAAGGTTTTCCCATGTACCAGAAGCTTATTCTTTCAGTTAGGCTGCCTGACCAGAAACCTTCTAAGATCCACCTGTTTTTTTTTTTTTTTGCTCATCAATGCTGGTTCTTACAGGCACATGTGGTGGCCATGCTCAGCTTTTGTACATAAAAAAGGATTCTAAGGATTCTAACTCATGTCCTATGATTACACAAAAATGCTCTTTTTCCTGTTGGTTCATCTCTCCATTCTCTCTAACCTGGTGTTCCTGACAGAATGAGAACTCCGTTCACTTAGAAAGTTTCACTAAATGCTTGTAATTGTGTTCATACATAGACCCTTAATTTCCTAGTTCATCTTCAAGTTAAGCTCATTCAGGGGAGGGGAGAATATCAAACTATCACCAGGACCTAGTGTATCACCTGAAGGTATTACAGGGTCAGTCACCACTCTCTGGACAACTCCATGGCAGCATAAAGCCTTTTACCTAGTGTACCACTCATTTCCAACTTTACCACAACCTACCCATCAGGTATATTCTACTCAAACAGGCATGACTAATTACAGATATGAAAATAACTTAGAGAATTTTTCTTAAATGTCAAGGTTTCTGGTAAGTTCATTTTATTTTAAATAAACACTGGGCTTTAATCACAGTGTGAAGTATGTTCTACTATACTCACACCATGTAACCACGGTATGAATCAGGTACCATTTTAATATTTTACAAAATGAAGAGATGGAACTTAAAAGTGGTAAGAAACGTTCCTCCGTGGGAGGTGAGCAAATGATTTGAAAGTACCCACTAACTTCATGGACAGTGGACACTTTACTCCCTCTCTACTGCTTTAAAAATAAAATTTTTAAAAAGTAGAATTTTCTACTTACATTCTCACTTCAGTTCAAAATTGTCATTCCTTCGGGGCTTGTTGACAACCCTTTCTCTTTAAAGAATCCCTTCTTCCAGAGTGTCCCAAACAACAGTGATCAATTCTATTTCCAAATCCTCTCAGTGCTTCTAACCTCTAATACGAACTGCAGAGATTCCTCTGTGCCAACTCTGCTATTATTTGCTCTTTACTGTAGCTCATCTTCATGCTTTTCGAAACTCATGTCAGACATTGACCCCTGTGAAATGATCTGTGCATTTTGCTTATACAATTATTTGCATCATTGATCCATTGCAGACAGAGGATAGACTCATTAGAGATAAAGAGTAGATGGAGTTGCCAGGGAATTGAGACTGACTTAATAGAAATAGGAGTCTCTTGAGTGAGGGATGGAAATGATGTGGGATTACAGCGTAGGGCTTGTACAACATCAAGAACACACTAAAAAAATCACAGTTATATGTGTAAGGTGCTGAATTTTATGGTATAATAAATGATAAATTATTTACAATACATGGCAATGCAATAAGATATCACTAAGAGAATCTTCCAATATGTTCTCAAACTTAGAAATTGAAGTTAGCTTACACTATATATTCCATGCTTGTTTTTGTTAAAATAAAAAAGTAAACAATTTCACAGTGTGAGGGAAGAGATAGGGATTGAGAAATAATTTAGAACTGTGTACATATTAAACATGTTATACAGGGTTATCTAACATATATAATTTTTAACAAATATTTATACTTAGTGTTATTTCTGTGTGGGATGGTGGTAAGAGCATGTGCATGTTAGTGCAATGATGAACAAGTTCAGAATAAGAAATCAGATCCCGTAGTATTGGAGGTACAGGTGGTTGTGAACCACTTGATGTGGGTTCCGGGAACTGCAGGAAATATTTTAGGTAAGAAACAATGGTTTTCAGAAAGAAACAGTGAATTTTTTTTTTGTTGTTGTTTTTGTTATTGTTTGTTTTCCTAATGGAGCCATGGACAAGTCGGGAATGAAAAGATGCTGAGAAAATGTTCTTCTCAATGTGAACTTAGTTTTATCTTCAGAAACTCTAAAGAATTCACAGATAACGTGACTGGAGTAAGAGTGTATGTAAGTCAATGCATTGGTTAAACTGGATCTTTACTCTCCTATCAAACTGGGCAAATAAAACCAGGTCATTTTTTAATTTTTTTTTTTTTGTAAAATAATACATTTTTTAAAATTTTTATTTTGCAATACAATTCAGTTCTACATATCGGCCACAGATTCCCTTGTTCTACCCCCTCCCGCCCCCCTCACCTTCCCCCCAGCCCCCCCCCCCATTCCCATCTCCTCCAGGGCAAAGCCTTCCCCACAGACTGAGATCAACCTGGTGGACTCAGTCCAGGTAGGTCCAGTCCCCTCCTCCCAGGCCGAGCCAAGGGACCCTGCATAGGCCCCAGGTTTCAAAGAGCCGACTCATGCAATGAGCACAGGACCCAGTCCCACTGCCTGGATGCCTCCCAAACAGATCAGGCCAATCAACTGTCTCACCCATTCAGAGGGCCTGATCCAGTTGGTGACCCCTCAGCCATTGGTTCATATTTCATGTGTTTCCGTTCCTTTGGCTATTTGTCTTTGTGCTTTATCCAACCTTGGTCTCAACAATTCTCGCTCATATAAACCCTCCTCATTCTCGCTAATTGGACTCCCAGAGATCCACCTGGGGCCTAGTCATGGATCTCTGCATCCAGATCCCTCAGTAGTTGGATGAGGTTTCTAGCACGACAATTAGGGTGTTTGGCCATCCCATCAACAGAGTAGGTCAGTTCGGACTGTCTCTCGACCATTGCCAGCAGTCTGTTGTGGAGGTATCTTTGTGGATTTCTGTGGGCCTCCCTAGCACTTTGCTTCTTCCTATTCTCATGTGGTCTTCATTTACCATAGTCTCCTATTCCTTGTTCTCCCTCTCTGTTGTTGATCCAGCTGGGATCTCCCGCTCACCCAAGCTCTCCCTCGACCCTCGCCCTTCACTACCCCTACTCATGTCCAGGCTGTTCATGTAGATCTCATTCCATTTCTCTGTCATTGGGCGATCCCCGTGTCTTTCTTGGGGTCCTGTTTTCCAGGTAGCCTTCCTGGTGATGTGAGTAGCAGTCCAGTCATCCTTGTTCCACATCTAGTATCCTGCTATGAGTGAGTACATACCATGTTTGTCTTTCTGAGTCTGGGATACCTCACTCAGGATGATTTTTTCTAGATCCATCCATTTGCCTGCAAACCTCATGATGTCATTGTTTTTCTCTGCTGAGTAGTATTCCATTGTGTATATGTACCACATTTTGTTTATCCATTCTTCAGTTGAAGGGCATCTAGGTTGTTTCTATGTTCTGGCTATTACAAACAATGCTGATATGAACATAGCTGAACAAGTGCTCTTGTGGTGTGGTTGAGCATTCCTTGGGTATATGCCCCAGAGTGGTATAGCTGGATCTTGGGGGAGATGGATTCCCAATTTTCTAAGAAAGTGCCATATTGATTTCCAAAGTGGTTGTACAAGCTTGCATTCCCACCAGCAGTGGAGGAGAGTTCCCCTAGCTCCACATCCTCTCCAGCATAAGGTGTCTTCAGTGTTTTTGATCTTAGCCATTCTGACAGGAACTAAACAGAGAATTCTCAACAGAGGAAACTCAAATGACTGAAAGACATTTAAGAAATTGCTCAATATCCCTAATCATCAGGGAAATGCAAAATTTTTAATTTTTACAGTCTGTTTCAGCTGAAACATCTCTCATCTTCTCGGACCTGGAGTTGTGTTCTATGCTGTTAACTCCCATGATGTTCAGGAATTTACCCATGCTAAATTTTGCCACCAGATACCTTGATCTTTTAGTTTGCAAGCAATAAATCATAGGACATGTTCCTTCATAAGAGCTTTCTTTGGTGTCTTTCAGAGAAAGTTGGAGACAGAGAGAACAGGAGAGGTATGTCACCACAGCCGTCCATTTTCGTGTTTTCCACCAACACCTTGATATTTCAATGTCTTTTGCTATTTATAGACTATATTGTAGTTTTCTGTTATGAATGAATTTGGTACATATTTTTCCATATGAACTATGCTGTTTATAACAGTTTGATTTCTATTTTTTAACTTGGAAAATATTTATTGAATATTCATATATGTAATTTCCTCTGGTAAACATTGCAGGCTATGGAGGTCTATTTAGACATTAATATTATTGCATATGCCTTCTAAAAAGTATGTGTGTTGATTTTTTAATGCCATGATTTCTTGAAATTATTAATTCTTTATGGATACTTCCATGACTAAAAACAATTTGTTTTTCATTAAAAGTAAAAAACCTAGATGTCTTATGTTGTATGATGTTGTTTGTGTTTTGACAAATAAAGCTTGCCTGGAGATCAGAGGGCAGAGTTAGCCACTAGTTAACCATAAAGGTCAGGCCATGGTGGCTCACACCTTTAATCCCAGCTCCTGGGAGACTTATGCCTTTGATCCCAGCACCTGGGAGGATCATGCCTTTGATCCCAGCACTAGGGAGGTGGAGATAGGAATATAAGACAGATTAATAGAGGCAGGATCTTCCCCATCTGATTTGAGATTTCATACAGGTAAGACGTTTTTGGAGGCTGGCTTCTCTGCTTCTCTGATCTTTCAGCTTTCACCCTCCATATCTGACTCCAGATTTTTATTGCTAAGACTAATTAGAATCATGCTTCTGTCTAAGCATATCTTATGTCACCTGACTCCAATTTTATTTCCTAGTCTATTCACACACACACACACACACACATATATATATATATATATATATATATATATATATATATATATATATATATATAAAATGTGTATTTTCCCTTCTGTCTTCTGTGTATCAAAGAGTTTTGTGGATTCACTGGAATATGTGTTCTTTCTTCCGTGCATTTATAACTTTACATATTGTATTGGGTTTTACTTGGTTTCTGTCTTTAAAATATGTTTTTCATTATTTGAAGCAAATTCACACTGCATTTTATTATGTTTTTTTATTATTTAAAACCATTTTAAATTAAAATATATTTTCACCATATTTTCCCCTCCCACCAATCTCTCAAGATTCTTTCTTCCTCCCTATCAACCAAACTTGAGGTTATTTCTCAAGAAACCAAAACCAAAACCAATACATCTCAAAAAACCACAGAGAGCAAGATAATGTGTGTTCAGCTGGCTTGGTATCTAAGTTTCTCTTGTGAGAGCCTGCAGAGTAGGTTCCTGTACCAAAGGCACTGGAATGTGGGAGTGAAGATTCTGTGTAGGCACGAACTCTGCTTATCTATTTTTAATGAGTTGTGTGGGTGTTTTCTTCAAAGTGAGGACTTGCTGTAAGTTTATGGAGAGAAACCTATAGTCTTGGCTACAGCCTTCACTATTGGCAGATTCCCTTGGGGTCTCTGTAGCCAACCACTGAATTAGATGTAACCCAAACCCTGTGCTGGAAACTTGGTTTGGTAAGAAGAGATGTCCAGTTGATGACTCTGTCTCCTCCATTATTTGATGATTTTGTATAGATCACCTTCATATATGTATATATTTTAGTAAGTTTATACTGTATTATGTTTCCATGCTACCCCTGAAATGCACCCCCCCCAATTTTTAACTGTCCCTCCTGTTTAATCACAGAAAAAAGATCTTGGTAGTTAGTCATGTTTTCCATCTCAATCTCAACCTTCTGTTACATGATTCCAATAGCCCCCTTCTTAGAAAGTATCAGAAGCCATAATTAATTTTTCTTAAAGGAGCAAAGGATAAACAAAGCAGCTCGTATAGAATATGTGGTCTCTATTGCAGCCTCTTAGCTCTGCCACGGTAGCACAAATGCAGCCACAGACTGCAGAAAACTGAAAATGTCGTTATAACTGAGTACTGTCAACTTCTGCTTAATACACAGAGTATTATTTATGGTTGGGACCCAAGTTGCCTAGCCTATGATTTATAAGACATTTGGTAACATCCCTAGTGCACCCAGTATGTTCCAATGGTGCCTCTGGACTATGAGAATCAAAACTGTATCCAGACACTGAAAAAGGTCTTTAGGGTGGCAAACCTGCTCATAGTTGAAGATCAACAGAATAAAACACTAATTACAAAAGCTGGCAGGATTTGAAAGGTTAAAAGTCAGGAATTACTGGACACCTTTTTAATAGACTAACTCCAATTCATGCTTATATTTGCATACCAATATTTTACTTTTTTATACATATAAGCAAATGCAAACTCATTCTGTATTTCTTTGTAGCACCATTTTATATATAGCCCTTGCCAATATCAAAATTAGTTTGACCATGATATGTTGTAGAATATTATTTTGAGGTGTATTACTTTTGTTATGTTGCATTTGTTTAAGTCTGTGAAGCTGTGATACTTTCCCTGTTTAAAACACCTGATGGGCTAATAAAGAACTGAATGGCCAATAGCAAGGCAGGAGAAAGAATTGATGGGGACAGCAGTCATAAAGAATATATAGAAGGAGAAATCTGGGAAGAAAGGATAGAATGTAGCCGTAAGTTTCTCCGGTCCTTCCCGGGCCCGTGGTGAATGAGTGCATGAATAAGGGAGGTAGCCAGTGTTATTTCAGGAAGCCACAATAAATAAAGAAGACAAAATTTTAAGAGCTACAGTAGAGATAATGCAGCAATTAAGGACTGAAGGCCATGCAAACCATAGAGATCAGTAGAAAGAATAAATGCATGAATACACATATGCATACACACACATACAAACATATATACATATATACATATATACATATATTATCTATACGTGTGTGTATGTGTGTGTGTGTGTGTGTTTCTGAAAGCAGAGAACACACAAGAAGGTACTATTTCTCTAACCCAGGACACGTGCCTAGATGCACCTAAATTTTATGGCTTGTCCAAGTGATGATTTTTTCCTCATTTGTAAAACTAGAAGGAAAATTGTCAGAGCTAAATAAATAATTGAGATGCTAGCAAAGGCAGAGGTGTGGAACAGTATAATAAACATACGCACAAAAAGAGGGAAAAAAAAAACAAAACGGAATTTATCCTCAAGCATGCAAGAGAAAGAAAAGTGGATCTAGATTTGGAATGAGTTTCAGGCTGTGCTTTCTTTGCCAGCATTTTAGTGTCTATTGACTATGAAAGAGCAAAATTGCCTTTAGGCTAGAGAGGCCTATTAACACCCCCATTGAGGACAGTGTTCTGCTGAGTAGACAAGCAAAGAAGCAGAGGAAATCTGTGTCTGGAGAGAATGCATTTATCATGGTTAAGACCCTTAGGCCAAAGGCTGTCTGCTGTAGCACTTCTCAGAGAAGGAGCCAGGGTCACCTTACAAGTGGGGGAAATTCAGGCCATATTGGGTCTAGATGCATATCAAGCCAACCGTCAGACTGAATTAGGAATTTGTTGTTTCTGTTCCATTATTTCATGTACCTACATCAATGAAATTTAATCATGACTTTTTCAATAGTCATTAAGTCTGAAATGTCTATTTCATCAAAAATAAGTTGCATAGGATTTTTCTATATATGTTTAAGGTATGTTGTTAGAGAATGTATGATAACACTTTAGTTTGTGTTTATGTTAATTGAATAAAATCAACCTTGGATCCGAAGACAGAGCTAGCAACTAGTTGACAGAAAGTAATTCTGGAGAGGCAGAAGGCATCTGGAAGAAGGAGAAAAGGACGCAGAGGGAGGTAAGGCCTCCCATATGGGGGTCAGTAAAGCCTAGTAATCTCAGTAGAGGCAGTTCCAAGCCCCTCTTCCTGCTTCAAGGCTGTGCCAGGTGTCCCACCATAGGCATTGGGAAAAGCCTGCTCATGACCAAGGATGGATCCTGATCCTACTGCCTGGGGGCCCCTTAAGCAGATCAAGCTATACAACAGTCTTGCTGATGCAGAGGGCCTAGTCCAGGCCTATGGAGACTCCACAGGTGTTGGTCTAAATTTCATGAGTTCCTACTAGTTTGGTTCGGTTGTCTTGAAGATTTCCCCATCATGATATTGATGCCCCTTGCTCATAGAATCCCTCTTCTCTCTCTTCGACTGGACTTGTGGAGTTCAGCCTGGTGTTTGGCTGTGGATCTCTACATCTGCTTCCATCAGTTACTGGAGGCCTTACCTTCTTGTAGGAGGAAATGGGGGTGGGTTGGGAAGAGGGGGATTGGTTAGTGAAATGAATAAAAAATTTCTTAATAAAATTAAAAAAGAAAGACACACAGGAAATACTAGGGAGGGACTTTGACTATGGCAGTCTTTTTTTTTTGTTTGGCTGAGCAGAGGAAGCCCTCTTTTCAGAGACACTGGCAAAGAGGAATAGTCAGCTAGTTCCTCCTCAAACTCTCTGAGCTAGCAGGCTTTTGCCTCAGCCTCTGACTGCTGAGCCTTACTGATAAACAGGATGATAGAGATTTAGTTAAAATTACATTTGGTGGCAGGGACAGGAGGCAGATCCAGTGGGATATAAAAGTACATCAGACATTGGCCTGAGAAGCAGGCCAGTAATTGTGGAGCTTCAATTATTGGCTGAAAAAGCAGCAGCAGATTCAGGTGGAGCTGCTCTGCTAGGCTTGACTCAGTGGGAGGAACTTGGTCCTGCCTCAACTTGATGTGCCATGCTTCAGTCACACACATGAGAGGTCTGCCCCTTTCTGAATGGAGATGGAGGAGGAGTAGATGGGGAAGGAGGTAGACGGGAGGCAGAAAGAGGGAACAGGAGGAGAGAAGGAAAAAGAAACTATGGTCGATATGTAAAATAAATGAAAGTAATGTTAATTAAAAATTGTAATAATTGCCTGGTGGCGGCAGTGGCACATGACTTTAATCCCAGCACTTGGGAGGCAGAGGCAGGCAGATTTCTGTGAGTTCAAGGCCAGCCTGGTCTACACAGAGAGATTCAGGATAAGCACCAAAACTACACAGAGAAACTCTGTCTCAAAAAACCAAAAAAAAAATGTAATAATTAGTAAAAACAAGGTATACAGTATAGTCAGTATTATTGAATACATATTTTATGCCATCCTCCATTGCTCTTATATCTTCTATTAAGGCTCATCCTCTACTTTATATGTTTTGTCTCAGAAAACCTCAAAATCACACAACCTATAGGGAGCAACATGCTTAAAATAAAAAGATGAAGAATTCAGAAATAGAAGTTATGGCTGAAATGCTGAATCTACTTCAATTTGAAGTCTCTAGATGCCCCAGTTTCAGTTACTCCTCCTATGGTGATGATGTTAGCACAATGATTCCCAATAATGTTATGTTTGGTCAACTTTTCAATTCATCTTTCCAATTATCATGCTTAACAATATTCCTTCTTAAACAGTCTTAAAAATATGTGAGGCCAGGGACATGTTGTTGTCAATGCATTTTGATCCCTAGTTTATAAAGATCACTTCTAGGCAAATATGTGATGATTACTATATGAGATCAAAAAAGCACTCTCTCTCTCTCTCTCTCTCTCTCTCTCTGTGTGTGTGTGTGTGTGTGTGTGTGTTTTCTATTCAACCAAGATAGAATCCTTCTCATTTTACTAGGACTGAATGCTTGGCCAGTGTATATCCACCACCATAAGGTCCTACTGGCTAATGTGTTAAAATTTCTAAAGTCATCATTTCTTATCTAAGATATTTTTTCTCCCAAGATACAACTGTGGAATAGCATAACTTACCATGATTTATACACACATCATCAAGGGAAAGAGAACACTAAATAAATATTTAACTTACATATGACATTGTTCTAAGCATCAAGTAAGTGGACTGTTATGAGAGGACATAGTATTTTACCACTAGTAATGCACAAGACTTGTAAAGTTTTTAATGATTAGTGAGAGTGGGAGAGAATATCAGATACTACTTAACTTATATGAAGAATTTTTTTCAATACAAAAATGGAGAGGGCAAAAAGGCCTCGTGCACATAGATAAACACTGGAGAAGCCAGGAAATTTGAACATATGCTTCAGGCTTCAGTGTAATGAGGTGCATAGATGCTTCTCCTGGAATGCTAGGAATGGTGTAGTTTTACAACCTAGAGATCTTTTTGTCAATCTAATGAGACAGCCTCTGCCTATATCTCCAAGAATTTATATTTTTCCTTATCCAAAACCTTTTCCCTAAATCTTGGGCATTGCTTAGAGACCATAAAACTCACTCTTACAGTGATGTCACCTGTGCTTTACAACAGCCTAAGTGACTTCAATGTTATCTTAGGGCCAGGCCAATCCTGACTCCCACAGGCACTATGTTTACTTCAATCAAACTCCCTAGACCCTAGATCTTGAGCACTATCCATGAGTCAAGAGTGCCCATTCTTGTGAAAGAAGCCGGAAGTACTTTGCATGCAATCTCAACGTAAACATACCTTAAATTATCATGCACTTGGGACTGAGTTAATTTTTATCTGAATACTTTTTTTCAAAAATTGTGCTGTGCTTAAATGTGGCTAAAGTTTAATGATCTGAGCCAGACTCTACTAAGTCCTCGTCCAGCACAATAAAATTGGGCTGAGTTTCATTCCTGTCTTTTGTGGGTCCTTTTTTCCTTGCCTGTTATAAAGCCTGCCAGGGGAATAACCACACAAAAATTAACTAGACTGTCTTTAGTGTACAAAAAATAAAATTTGGGTCATTATTCGCTTTTACATATATTTGTGGAAATGCTGCTCACTTTTTATTTTACTTTAAAGTTCCTTTGTGAAGAAAATCAGTTATATTTGATTACTAAATTGTCCCATTCCAATATGATCTTGAGTAATTACTCTTCAGCAAGCTCTTGCTGAGTAAGCCCTCATATTGAGGTCTTATAAATTAAGATGCAGCCATCAAACAGTAGTGTAAAATAAGGGGGGATTAGAACATTGCGACTTTTAAAGAACAGTCCAGTTCATGGTGAGAAAAATCCCAGATTTTCCCTGTAAGTTGAGGCAGCGGTCTGAAGATTCAGATGCCAGTCTTCCTTTTCCTGCCTGTTACCAGTGAAATGTAACATGTGTACAATTTCAGTTAGTGGACTTTTTAATTTTACATATAATGTGCTAGCAAAAAAAGACAATAGAAGAAGAATATTCAAAGCAGTGTCAAGTGGAGACCAGCTCAGAGAGCTTACCTGGTTTCAGAGGGCTCTATATATCTTCATTCCTGTGTTCATTTCTAAGTTTCCTGGCTATGTCCATACATTATACCTCTTCAGGATCTGCTACTCTCTTGACACTGACTGTTCAGTTAGAGTTCATTTGGGTTGCATACCTCCCAGTGCCAACTCTTTGTATTCCACATTAAGTTGTGGAAAGGAGCATTACCAAGAACAGTCTGAAAAAAAATGGAATGATAGAATTGAGAAAAAGTTATAGAGTAGTGTCCTCATAACTGTGCAATTGCTGTGAAAAGACACCATGAGCAAGGCAACTCTTACTAAAGAAAGCATTTAATTGGGGGGCTTGCTCAAAGTTTTAAAGGCTTGGTCCATTATCATCATAACAGGAAGCATGTTGGCAGGAAAGTAGACATGCAACTAGAGAAATAACTGAGAGTTCTACATCCTGACCTACAAGCAGATGGCAGAAAGAAAGAGAGGGAGATGGGCTTGGTGTAACCTTTTGAAATCTCAAAGTCTGCTTCTAGTGCACACTTCCTTAAAAAGGACCACACTTACTCCAATAAGGCCACACCTCTTACTCTTTTGATCCCTTCAAACAGTTCCTCAACATGGTTACTAAGCTTTCAAATATATGAAACTTTGGGGGCCATCTTATTCAAATCACCACATTAGTGAAGTTCTCCTCTGAGAAGATGACAAGCCTTTATAACTTTCCCTTGGTCATAGGCCAGTGAATCTTCTCTACTGACTTATTTATCATGGAAAGTCTAGTATCTAGTATTGAGAGTAGTGTTTCAAAGATTTTATGCACAAAACCTGTGGTTTTTCAGTTCTTACAGCATTTCCCATACACTGTAGATAATTTAGAATTTGTCCCCATGGCTTAATTTTTGCTGCAGTCTTTCAAAACCTTAGTCATCTTCTGAACAATTCTTCTTTCTTGCCCTTCAGTGAAGTTACTCTCCTCCTGTGAGGCATTCTGACCAGAGTTCCTTTCACCTTTTGCTCCATGGAAGGAGGGGCTGATCCTCCAACATGTTCTGTTCTTCCAAATTAGAAAGTATAGAAGCCTTGAGGCAGTTATAGTTGATATAACTATTCAAGTATTTCCCATTTTGAAAATAAAATGTACTCTCTAGCAAAATTTATTAATACTACAGTTCCTATGGTAGATGAATTACATGCCTTTAAGTTTGCCTACAAGTTACCTTGAGAAAAGGATTCTCCCAAACCCTCTTTTTTTTTTTTTTTTAATTTTTATTTTGCAATACAATTCATTTCTACATATCAGCCACAGATTCCCTTGTTCTCCCCCCTCCCGCCCCCCTCACCTTCCCCCCAGCCCGCCCCCCATTCCAATCTCCTCCAGGGCAAAGCCTTCCCCACAGACTGAGATCAACCTGGTGGACTCAGTCCAGGTAGGTCCAGTCCCCTCCTCCCATGCTGAGCCAAGGGACCCTGCATAGGCCCCAGGTTTCAAACAGCCAACTCATGCAATGAGCACAGGACCCGGTCCCACTGCCTGGATGCCTCCCAAACAGATCAGGCCAATCAACTGTCTCCCCCACTCAGAGGGCCTGATCCAGTTGGTGACCCCTCAGCCATTGGTTCATATTTCATGTGTTTCCGTTTGTTTGGCTATTTGTCTCTGTGCTTTATCCGACCTTGGTCTCAACAATTCTCTCTCATATAAACCCTCCTCATTCTCGCTAATTGGACTCCCAGAGATCCACCTGGGGCCTAGTCATGGATCTCTGCCTCCAGATCCATCAGTAGTTGGATGAGGTTTCTAGCACGACAATTAGGGTGTTTGGCCATCCCATCACCAGAGTAGGTCAGTTCGGATTGTCTCTCGACCATTGCCAGCAGTCTGTTGTGGGGGTATCTTTGTGGATTTCTGTGGGCCTCTCTAGCACTTTGTTTCTTCCTATTCTCATGTGGATGGATCTAGAAAAAATCATCCTGAGTGAGGTATCCCAGACTCAGAAAGACAAACATGGTATGTACTCACTCATAACAGGATACTAGATGTGGAACAAGGATGACTGGACTGCTACTCACATCACCAGGCAGGCTACCTGGAAAACAGGACCCCAAGAAAGACACAGGGATCGCCCAACGACAGAGAAATGGAATGAGATCTACATGAACAGCCTGGACAGGAGTGGGGGTAGTGAAGGGCGAGGGTCGAGGGAAAGAGAGCTTGGGTGAGTGGGAGATCCCAGCTGGATCAAAAACAGAGAGGGAGAACAAGGAATAGGATTCTCCCAAACCCTCTTAGGGACACAAAAAAGTCTCAAAAATACGCAAAGCATACTAGACTAAAACAACGCTTAAGAGTAGTTCCCATTTCATAATTACTGTGATAGTTCACATAGTGTCATAATTTATATTTATACATTTATAAACAAAACATATATAGATATAGTACCCCCAATTAGAATGTTAATTAATCTAATTATATATATATATATATATTATTTAAGAGGTGTGCCAATAAACTAATTATTAAACATTCTAAGCTTCTCTTTCTAGGATGCATGTTGCTTCAATAAAACCAATATTCAAGCTGGGCGGTGGTGGTGCACGCCTTTAATCCCAGCACTCGGGAGGCAGAGCCAGGCGGATCTCTGTGAGTTCGAGGCCGGCCTGGGCTACCAAGTGAGTTCCAGGAAAGGCACAAAGCTACACAGAGAAACCCTGTCTCGAAAAAAAAAAAACAAAAAAACAAACAAACAAACAAAAAAAAAACCAACATTCAGATATCCAGGTTTCCAATCAGTGAAAACACCATTAGTTTTACATATCATTTGATCTACTGAGACCTCTACTGTTCCCCTCCATAGTCCAGTAGTGTCTTGAAATTATTTTCTCTGTTTTATAATTTCAAACTATTTCTTCTTATTGCCTCATAATATTGCAGTTATTTTCACGTATACACTACTGTTTAATGTCCTCATAAAAAGGTCAGCAATAAGCACCAAATTACTACAGTTAGGTAATGTCCATTTGCAAATTTCATCCTCCTTGAAAAAGACTGTGAAAAATGTATTCTCAGCCTCCTGTTGGATTTCAGCATGAAATATTATCTAACTTCCTTCTTGCATTACTGGCCACTCTTTTTTTTTATTATTATTTTGAAATCTAGTCTATTTCTTTGTTGAAGTGTCAAAGGTCTCCTTGTGGATTTTGTAAAATGGTTCTCCATAGAAAGTCATGTCTTTTGATGATCACCTTCATCAGTTACCACCTATACACTGCTTATTCCTAGGTCTGTGTTTCCACTAATTCTCTCCCTAGAGCTGTACAGAATGTAGAGCAACAGGAATGGAACATTAAATTGGAACGAAATGGGCAGCACAAAATTTGGTATGTTCCTTTTTTTTCTTTTCTTTTTTTTAGACCAAACTTCTCCGTCTCCTAGTTGAGTCAATCTTTCCAAAATTGAGGTCATAAATTGTGTTTCAAATTGTTTAAACGGCTACAGCCATAACAGTAGCAAAAACGGACTAAGTAGAAAAGTGCTTCCCATAGTAAGTATTGAGTGTTGGGAAGTACAAGATGGAAATGACAGTATGGTGAGGGGTGTATGCAGGTTCTTTTCCATAACATAGACTGCTGTCTTCTTTAGCCTCATATGATGTGAAGTAGGCTAAAGATATATATATATATATATATATATATATATATATATATATATATATATATATATATATATATATATAATGTTAACCCCATTTAGACCTTTCCACAGTATCTGACCCTTCATCAAATCTTGAGACTGGCCCTTCACAATTTATGTGAATTTGACCACCTGTCACTTGCTTTGCTGTGACACCTAAATGCAAAAATCTGTTGAATCCTCTGGATTATTGTCATAATCCCTTCCTAAGTAGCTTCCAATTTAGGTCTTTGCCTTTTTCTTCACCACAGAGACCAAGAAAGTTGCATTAATACCTGAGTGAAATCAAGTCAGTGCATGCTCAAATACCTCTAATAGTTTCTCGCCTCTTCAGATTAAAAATTAATATCTTAATGTGATTCCCAACATTTCACAAAAGCAATTTTCAATACTCTTGATTTTTATTTCCATTATATCTCCACAAATATTCTCAACGTAGCTACACAGAGTTCCTTTTTTCCCCCAAATATTCCTACCACTGCCTTGCTTGGGAACTTGGTCCCATGGTTTTCTCTTCCTGAAAGTCTCTTGTATTTGACACTACCACAGCACCTTTTAGAAAATATATAGGTCTATCATCTCCCTCTTATGTATCTTATGGACATCACATCATTACTGGAGAAAATTCACAGTCTCTGTCCGTTATGAACCCCTGCAATCTGAAACCATACAGCACTGAGTCTTCCTCACCATAATGTACTTGATAATAAACAAATAGACAGGGCAAAAGTATTTTGAATACACTAATCAGTGCCCCTTCCTTTTATTGTTCATTTTCTGATGTCTTGTAATTTCAGAATAAGTACTAGATGTTCTGCCATCACCTCTAGATTAAACATGAGAAGCAGGAACGGAGGTAAGGACGTGAGGAATAGACAAAGAATGAAGGCCAATTAGATTGTATACAGCTAATTAAATCTGTTATTTTCTCCTCAACCCCCACACAGTGAAAGTGACTCCTTATAAATTCCATTATATTCCTAATTTTATAGCTATCTATACAAAGCTGATTTCTATATGCAGTTTTTTTATAATAGCATTATATAATTGTCATATTATAGTAACAACTACTTCCCATTGTTATACATGTGGAAATGGTGTAAATTTTGTGAGTGGCTTTCCTATGCTATGATACCATAAAAATCATTGTTCTAGACACATGTTGAATTCTATCAAATATATATTTTAATTATAATTATTTAATTTGAAGGAGATTGTTCATTTATCAGCAAAAATAGCCATTTAGCACAAAGTTACATTTCTTCTATATAAAACAGTATACCATGTTTGGCCCCTTCATCTTAGCAATTATTTCTGAATTATTCTAACTCACTCAATATGATGTATTTCTTTCTTTTTAGAGATCTGTGTGCCTCGTTGTGGTGTGTGTGTGTGGGAGGCTTGTGACATTGAGGCAGAGAAAGATGGAGGGGGAGAGGCAGAGGAATGGAGAGAGAGAGAGAGAGAGAGAGAGAGAGAGAGAGAGAGAGAGAGAGACTTTGATTATGACATACACATACTGTGCACATAACCATTCTTTTTGTTTGAGGCAGAGTTATTCAATATACAAGTCTAGCTAGACCAAAAACTTCCAGGAATTGTCACTTCCTGTGCCCCTCATCTGACCATAGGAGTGCAAATGTGTGATACAAGACCCTGGCTTTAAGTGATTTCGGGCCTCTAAACCCATGCTTAGACTCATATTTGTGCTGCAAATGTTTTACCTAGTGAGCCATCCCTCTAGTACACTCATAGTTATTTCTAATGAATTTTCATGCCATTCACAAAATTGACAAAAACCTCGGCAGTGTCTACTGATCTATTCATATATTAGTCTAAAATCATTATAAAATGAAAGCTAGGCCCTCAAGACCACTGACCTTTAAGGCATAGATTGTTCTGCTGATTTGCTGAAGATCTTGTCCTCATAGATGTAACAATGAAGTAACCAAATAAACAGCATAGATCAATAGTACTGGTAAAACTGTTGTAATTTTCAAGTGGAAACAAGGATGGTGGAGATCACCAATTCTTCATCAGAGATTCTAGCTACACTCCCTTTTACACCTTAGCTATACATGGTCTTGGGGATTGTGGTGGGTTCTATAACAGATAGAAGGTTAACTGAGGGTGGGAAGTCAGTGGTGCAGCTTCCAATTTGCCTCCTTTATTCTGGGGTGAGATTTCCCTACTATGGAGCTACTGTTGGGTAACACATTACCCTGAAAGTAGTCCCAATAAAAAGCCATTGGTCCTGCAAACTGGACTTAGACAGATTTTTTTCCCCTGTGGTCTAATGGTATTCACATTATGGTAACCAAAGATTTCCTGTCTCTTCAGGAAAAGTAACCCAACGAAGACAGTGAACTTTTAAGTACCTTCTTCCAAGGACCATAGAAAATATAGCATGTCTGCCATAAGTCAAAAAGAGTTAGAAAGCACTGAACTCAACGTTTCCTTGGGGTTTATAGCGACACACAATCTCAGTAGCTAATTCCTACTAAATAATTTAGCAACTAATGTAGGTCTAAATGAAGCCAAATATAGTAATTGAACCCAAACCTTAAACATTAATTAAAAGTCTATAAACCTTAACAAATATCTGTTACCTCAATTTCCATATATTTATAATCATAACAGAAAATCTTAAAAATTCCTTCCTAGTTTATTGTGTGGCTATTTAACAGTCCTAGAAGACAGCATCTGTATGCCAGCTAGGGAGTTTTATCCTTGTAAGTTAGCTGTATCCAGAAGTAAAAAGAGGCCTGTCATTGGGAAGAATGATTGAAAGTGATAGTGTTTGCAGTTGTATGCATTGATAATGATCAAAATTTGCAAGCGCTCCTGGCTTTGTGGATATCTGGCTACTTCCTGTTTACTCCCATTCCATCATAAATACTGCACTCCTTTGATCTTGCTCCTAATTAGTACACTGACAAGACCTGTGACTCATCTCAAAAGTACATGTTAGAACGTTAGCAATGGCTCAGTGCGTAAAGTTTTCTCTGCAAGCTTGAGGGTCTGTTGTAAATGTCTGATACCTCACAAAGCCAGGCAGTGTGGCACACACATATAAATCAAACACTGGAATCATATAGAGTCAGAGGGAACTGGATCCATGGTGACAGATGAACAGCCAGTCTAGACAAAATGGTGGGCACTAAGTTCAGAGAGATGTATTTCAGAATATACAATGGAAAGTGGTAGAGGAAACCTGCCATCAAACTCGCTCCTGCTTATGCACTGGCAAAAAATACCAGAACCCATTTATGTACCAAAATGTGTACTCATACATGTGTGCATGCACACACACACACACACACACACACACACACACACACACACACAAGCAAAAATAGTGATCCAAAGTTTCAGTGTCATCTTAAAGGTGTACTCCCCCTCTGCTGGTGTTTCATAATTCTGTTAAATATTGTTAGTTTACTGTGATTCAAGAGGGGTTGGTTAAGGGTTTCAGAAGTGAGACACAGTCCAATGAGGTTCTCTGGAGAATGCTAAATTTGTCTGCAGTCCAGCATCCAGCCTCAAGAATCGAGAGTTAGCCAATAGAGAGTGAGCACATATGCATCTCAGATCTTAAGTGGTTCCCATCTCGGCCACATCCCAGGCAGGGTCAGGTGCCTAGCAGTTACCTGCTGCCTACTAGTGGCGGTGCTTCAGGGGTGAAGCACAGACAACCACCCCTACATGGCACCTCATGGAACTTTCTGCTGTGGGATGGTCTGTATGTCAAGTGTGTTGCTGATTGGTCAGTGAATAAATCACTGATTGGCCATTGGCTAGGCAGGAAGTATAGGCGGGACAAGGAAAAGAATTCTGGGAAGTAGAAGGCTGAGGAAGGGAGACACTGCCAGCCGCCACGATGACAAGGCGCATGGGAAGATCCCGGTAAGCCACGAGCCATGTGGCAAAGTAAAGATTAATAGAAATGGGCTAAATATAAGAGTAAGAGCTAGACAATGACAGGCCTGAGCTAATGGCCAAGCAGTTTAAATAATGTAAGAGTTTGTGTGTTTATTTTATAAGTGGGCTCTGGGACTGGCAGGACTTGGTGGCGGGAGCTGGAGAAAAGTTCTCCAGCTACAACTTTCTCCAAGATTGACTACATGCTTGAACAGAAAGCAAGTGTTAACAGATATAAGAAAATTGCAATAACTCCCTCCATCCTATCAGGCCACAAAGGATTAAAGCTGGATATCAACAATAGTAGAAACAACAGAATGCTTTCAAACTCATGGGAACTGAAAAACTCTTTAATAAATGAAAAAATTGGTAAAGACAAAAATAAAGAAATTAAAGACTTCCTAACATTCAATAAAAATAAATACACTGACTTGCCAAACTTATGGGACACAATGAAAGCAGTGCTAAAGGCCAAGTACATGGCACTATGTGACTACAAAAACAAACAAATTAATTAGAGAGATACTATACTGTAAATGGATATTTTCTGTCCTAACCACCCAGTCACAAATAACCAACTCAGAGGCTGCATATTACTTATAAATGCTCGGATGATAATTCAGGCTTGTTACTAACTAGCTCTTACACATAAATTAATCCATAATTCTTTATCTATGTTTAGCCACTTGGCTTGGTATCTTTTCTCAGCATGGCATTTTTCATCTTGCTTCTCTGTTTTCTGGCTATTCTCTGACTCCACTCTTCTTCTTCCCAGAATTCTCCTCAAGTGGTTCTCACACTTAGTCTCTTCCTGCCCAGCTATTGGCCATTCAACTTTTTATTAACAAAGGCAAGTAATACATATCCATAGTGTAGAAAAGAATTGTTCCACAGCATTATCTTAGCAACTGAACAGCACACCAGGAAGCTTTAGAAACTAAAAAAAGCAAGCACACTGAACAGGGGTAGATAGAAAGAAACAATCAAACTGAGGG
Organism: Peromyscus eremicus; assembly: GCF_949786415.1. Lineage (NCBI taxonomy): Eukaryota > Metazoa > Chordata > Mammalia > Rodentia > Cricetidae > Peromyscus > Peromyscus eremicus. Next base: position 49,353,721 of record NC_081426.1, on the reverse strand, counting down.
CAGAATTCAATAAAATAGAAACAAAGATAATAATACAAAAAGTAAATGACACAAAGAGTTGGTTCCTTGAGAAAATCAACAGAATTGACAAACTTTTACCTTATCCAAACTAACTAAAAGACACAGAGAGAATATATAAACTAACAAAATCAGAAACAAGAGGAAACATAACAACACACACCCAGGACATCCAGATAATCATAATGATTAAAAAAATGTACTCCCCCAAATTGGAAAATCTAAAACTAATGGTTAGTTTTCTCAATAGGTACTACTTACCAAAGTTAAATCAAGATCAGCTAAACAATTTAAACAGACCTACATCCCCTAGTAAAATAGAAGCAGTCATTAAAATCTCAGAACCACAGAAAGCCCAGGGCCAGCTGATTTAAACACAGAATTATACAAAACTTTCAAAGAATTGTTAACACCAATCCTTCTAAAATTATTTCACACACTAGAAACAGAAGGAACATTGACCAATTCATTTTTATAAGGCCACAGTTACCCTCATACTCAAACCACATAGAACCACAACAGAGAAAGAAAATTACAGATCAATTTCTCATATGAATATAGATGAAAAATACTCAGTAAAATATTTGTAAACAAAGACAAAACCATATCAAAAGTTCATACACCATGATCAAGTAGACTTCATTCTAGGAATGGTTAAATACATAAAAATCAGTAAATGTAATTCACCATATGAAAAAAATTGAAAGAAAAAACAACCTCTATCTCATTAGATTCAAAAGGCCTTTGAGAAAATCCAAAACCCCTTCATGATGTAAAGGCTAGAGAGATTAAGGATACAAGAGACATGTATAAACATAGTAAAAGCAATTTACATCAAGACTACAGCCAATATCAAATTAAATAAAAGATACTAAAAACAATTTCTCTAAAATCTGGAGAAAAACAAAGTGGTCCACTCTCTTCATACCTATTTAATTTTATACTTGAAGTTTTAGCTAGAGCAGTAAGACAACTGAAGGAGATCCAAAAGATACAAATTGGAAAAAAAGAAGTCAAAGTATTCTTATTTGCAGATGATATGATAGTATATATATATATATATATATATATATATATATATATATATATATATATGTGTGTGTGTGTGTGTGTGTGTGTGTGTGTGTGTGTGTGTGTGTGACCCTAAAATTTCCACCAGGAAATTCCGACAGCTGACAAACACCTTCAGTGAAGAGTCTGGATGGAAGATTAACAAACAAACAATGAAAAGTAACCCTCCTATATACAAATGGAAAATGGACTGGTAAAAAAATCAGGGATAGGACACCTTTCATAATAGCCTTAAATAATGTGAAATATCTTGAGGTAACTCTAACTAAGCAAGAGAAAGACTTGTATGATAAAAACTTCAAGTCTTTAAAGAAAGAGATTGAAGACAACACCAGAAGATTGAAGATCTCCCATACTCATGAAATGCTAAATTTATCATAGTAAAAATAGTCATCCTACCAAAAAATAATCAAAATTCCAACACAATTCTTTAGAGACTGTGAAAGGACAATTCTCAACTTGAACAAAAAAACCATGATAACTAATGTAACTACAAACAATAAAAGAACTGCTAATGTATCACTACCAATGATTTCAAGTTGTACTACAGAGCTAAAGTATTAAAAACAGCAATTATTGGCATAAAAACAGAAACACTGATCAATAGAGTCCAATTGAAGACCCAGACACAAATCCACACACCTTTGGATAAAGGAGACAGAAACACACACTGAAGGAAAAAAAAAAAAAGGACAGCATTTTCAACCAATGGTGCTGTTCAAACTAGAAGTCTGCATGTTGAAGAATGCAAATAGAACCATATTTATTACCCTGCACAAAATTCAAGTCCATGTGGATCAAAGACCTCAATACAAAACCAGATATATTTAATATGATGGAAGAAGAACTGGGGAATAGCCTTGAATGCATTGATACAGTTAGATGACTTGCTTACCAGAACACTGATTTCACAGGCAGAAAGATAAACAGTTAATCAATAGGACCTCATGAGCCTGAAATGCTTCTATAAGGCAAAGGGCACTTTCAATTGGACAAAGCGGCAACATACAAAATGGCAAAATATTTTTAACAACTCCATATCTAATAAAGGATTAATATCCAAAATATATAAAGAACCCAACAAACTAGATAACAAAATCCCAAATAAATCATTTATAAAATGAGGGTAGATATCTAAACAGAGAATTCTCAATGGAGAAAGCTCAAATGGCTGAGAAACACTTAAAGATGTGTTCAATATCCTTAACCATCAGAGAAATGTGGATCAAAACTACTTTGAGATTCCATCTTCTGTCTATCAGAATGGCTAACATCAATAACACAAATGACAGGTCATGATGGTAAGGGTGTGGAGCAAGATGAACACTTTCTATTTCTGGTAGGAGTGCAAATTTGTACAGCCACTATGGAAATCAATATAGTAGTTTCTCCAAAAATTACATATCGATCTAATTTCAAACCCTACTATACCACCTTTGGGTTTATACCCAAAGAGGCTACATTCTAACTCAAGGACACTTGCTCAACTTTGTTCACTGTGACTGCATTCATAATAACTAGAAACCAGGAATGAATTATATGTCCCTCAATAAAGGAATGGATCAAGAAAATGTGATATATTTACACAATAGAATATTACTCAGCTGTTAAAAAAATGATATCATAAAATTTACAACCAAATAGGTGGAACTAGAAAAAAAATATTATCCCAAGTGAGCTAATCCAAACCCATGAAGACAGATATGGTAGGTATTTACTTATAAGCAGATATTAGCTATTAAGTAAATTATATCCATACTACAATCCACAGACCCAGAAGTTAGATAAAGAAGAGGGATCTTGGGAAAAAGATTGAATCTCCTGGGAAGTGGGGCCCCATTGCCCAGGAAAATGTCTAAACAGTTCATTGAATGCTAAGAAGTGGAGCTGGTGCCTGCATGGAGCCTTTACCCCCAAGTTCTAATCTCTTTGTTGTGGGAAGGTACTCTATATGCTACAGAAGGAGAAACATGGACACCAACCAAGCTACAAAACTTTTGACCTACAATCTGTCCTGCCTAGAAGAAGTGCTGGGGTAATAGTCACAAAGAACTTCTGAGAGAGGTCAAACAGTGTCTGATTTGACTTGACACACACGATGTGAGAGGGAGCCTATGCCCAAAAGTGCTTGGGTTGCCAGGAACCAGAGACTGGACAGCTCAGAGACCAAGGGTAGAACCACTATTGTTCTAAAATCAAACAACAACAACAAACAAAAAAACAATGAAATGATCTCTAATGATATTCTGTTATGCTCATAGATTGGTGCCTTGTCCAGTCATCATTATAAAGGTTTCTATAGGCAGCAGATGCAGAGACCCACAAGTAGACATTATGCATACAGAGTCTAAATTGGAAGTCTGCATTGGGGCCCTCCCCTTTCCTCTCAGAGAACCCTGTAGAAGAGAAGGAGGACAAATTGTAGGAGTCAGAGGGGATGGAGGACATCTGGAGAGCATGGCCCACTGAATCACTAATTAGGGTTCACACCGAGACTGAAGTGGCAAGCAGGAGCCCTGCATGGGTCTGTAACATGTCCTCTGTGTTTATGTTGTGGCTCTTGACTTGAGATTTTGGTGGGACTCCTCATTGTGAGAGCAAGTGTGCCTCTGACTCATTGCCTGCCCTTTGGATTATTTTCTCCTGTCGTGTTGCCTTCTCCAGCTTTGGTGTGAGTGTTTTTGCCTTGTCTTATTGCATTTTATGTTGTTATGTTTGATAGTTGTTTCTTGGGTCCCTACTCTTTTCTGATGGGAGGAGTGGGTATACCTCTCAGGGAGAGGGGAGGTAGAGGCTGAGAGCTGGGAAGAACGGAAGGGAGCAGAAACTGTAGTCAGGATACATTGTATGAGAGAAGAATATATTTTCAATTAAAAAAGAAAGAAAAGAAAAACATATCTAATTGATCTCATGCAAATGTATCAAATTGATCCCATACCTTAACAGATGATTTATATTTCAGAAACATATTTACAAGTTCCTAGACTTCAGTCCTCCCTTTCCATTCTGTTCCCAATTTACATACCATTTACTGCCTATAAGATAAGCAAAAATCATAGGCTTGGGTAGGAGATAGCAAAGTATGATTTGAAAAGAAAGTATGGCAATGCAAATTGGATATCATGAGTCAACTGATAAATGGATGAAGACAAGAGAGAGTCAGAAATATGAGATGTGTTACTTCAGTTAGGTGTAAGGATTCAGATGGCTGTATCATTTCTTGTCATATATTAATTTGAGGGTCAGACAAGTCTTCCAAACTGAATCCAACCACAGAGCCTTAGGATATTCATTATTAATTAGGAAGAAAGTTGCAAAATATCATGTCCCTGGTGATTCTAGGAAAAAGAAGTGCAGTTTGTAAATTGTCTACAGGCAGACTGCTCTTTTGTCAATCACTACAAACTAGATACCTGTCATCACATTTTGATTCTTTCATAGAATAGAAGTGAAGCAGTAAAAATGCTATCAGTGGTTGGGTTCTTTTTTACAGAGATCAGGAATATTTACCATAAATTACCATTTCACACTCAAAATTTGAAGCTGTTTCAGTATAGACAATCATTTCATTTATACTCTTAACTGGTGGTGAGTAAGGTTCATAGAGCAATATGACTTCTCTAATGTGGAGAATTTTCTTAAAGTGTAGCTATGGTGATATATTGTGTACCCTAATAAACTTGCCTGAGGATCAGAGGACAGAGCCAGCCACTAGATTAGACATAGAGGTCAGGAGGTGGTGGCACACACCTTTAATCCCAGCACTTAAGATCTCTTGCTTTTGCTTGGGAAGCATATACACCTTTAATCCCAGGAAGTAATAATGGCAGGGCAGAGAAAGGTATATAAGGTGTGAGGAAACAGGAACTCACTCTCTTTAGGCTGAGAATTTCATAGAGGTAAGAACTAGTGGCTTCTCTGATTTTTCAGCTTTCACTCTGATATCTGACTCTGGGTTTTTTATTAAAAGACCATCTAAGATTTTAACAACATGTAGCTATTGTCAATCAACACAGGAAAAATTTAGGATGAAGGAATATGTATAGAAAATACCTAGTGCAGTTTTATAACTTGATAAAATAAATTCTCTTACACAATTGTGCATTTTTAAGTTTAGAAAACAATTCATTTTAGCTTATTAGCTCACAGTGATTCAAGTGCTCAAAATGTTTCTAGAAAATGTAACACAACTTCATTTTAGACTTATAGACAAAGTTATTTATTTTAGTACTGCTTTGAACCCATGGTCATCCACCTCTCAAAACATCCCAAACTACTTACCAGACTATATTTTCCTAGTAAGTTCTAGTTCATGACCAGATTGACAATTTCAAATTTTGTTTATATTCTGCCTATCTGTCATCAATCTGTCTGTCTGTCTATCTATCTATCCATCCATCTATCTATCTATCTACTATATATATCATTTATCTATCATCTCTCTATATATAATATTTGTACAATATATTTTAAATGTAAGACATTGTTTAGTTTTTATAAAAGAATCCTATGATGCATGGTATATGACTTTCTTGGTATCTATGACCTATCTATCTCTCATTTATCACTTAAAAACAAAAATTTCCATGAAATAATTTTGAAAAATTTTGAGTATTGATTTTGTAAATTTCTCCTCCTTGTACTTGCTGTATTACACGTAGTTAAAAGAGTTATTTTTTTTTAAAGTAGAGCTACTATGACAAATGAGGCATCAATGGGAGAACTGGAACTTACGATCAATTCAAAAAAGAATAAGATACAGAAAACACACCATAGAGGATGAGGGGAAATAGAAAAGCTTGAAGTCATAGACAAATCACATACTATGGACCTTCCAGGGCTACAGAGACATGGAAACATACCTAGGGAGCATTTGCTAAATGCTAGGTTATTTCGTCGCACCCTTAGGTGGCTTCCCAATGTTTGCCACTCTGCTCCTTACTCAGGACATCTTTCTTGTTGGTGAGCCCCATATATACAGGATGGACTACATCAGTCAATAAGGTTGGTTCATGCCCTGTATAATATGTGGGGGACACAAATTCAGCATTAACAAGGTAACAGTAAACCTCTTCACCTGAACAGTTAACTTTTATTCATCAGTAAAAAGGCCATTAATCTTTTAACCCAGCTAAGTTAGTGACACAAAATAAAGCTTTCCCTAAAGCTGATAATAGCCTAATCTGAAAGACACCATTTACTTCACTGAAACTTGTCACAGAAAATATTCAATAAAAGGAAAAAATATAGTGAGTTTCAAGTGGAAAAGTCCTTGCTCTTCTAAGAATATCTTAGTTGATACTCGGGAAAACTATGGATAGGACAAGAGAGTACGGGTCTTGAGTTGGTCCAATATTTAAAACTTGGTTTGAGATTTACATGAACAAGACAACGAAAATGACAAAGACAATCAAACAGTGTGAGACCAGAGATTGTGTGGGTGAGATACTTATAAACAACTATGGCTTCCTTAGTCCCTGTTAGTCATAACCTTTTAATTTTCACTATCTAAGTTAGAAGAACACATGCAAAAACACATATCATTTCCATCAAGAAATTGCAGCATGAAGTGAAAAGAAAATGTGTATCATGGACTGGAAAGGGCCAATATATTGAATTATTGAGAGAAATAAATAGGGTAGGAAAATTTATTTGATTTAGTGAGAAAATGCCATTTTGGAATATTTTCTGTTCCTGCCAGAGGAAGCCTCTTGAATGATGACTGGATAAAGCACTGATCTATGAGTATAGCGGAATATAGTTAGGAACCATTTTATTGATACTTCTTTTTTGAACATTAGTGTTTAGTTTTACCCTAGATCTCTGGGCTATCTAGTCTCTTGTTCTTGGTTACCCAAACAGTGTTAGGTATGGATTTCTTCTTGTAGAGTGGGCATTTAAGTCAAATCAGTCAAATCAGTTGGCTACTCCCACAAGTTCTGTGCCATGATTGCCCTCGCATATTTTGCAGGCCTGGCAGATCGTAGGTAAATGGTTTTATGGATGGGTTGCTATCTATGTTTCTCTTTCAGCAGCCAACATAGTACCTTCCCTCACCAAAGAGACTAGAATGTAGGGGTGAAAACTCCATGTAGGCACTGTTTTTAATTTTCATGTTCAAGCTGTGAGTGTTGTCCTCAGCAGTGGGGCTCTGCTCTCAGTTTGCCAAGAGTCACACTTTTGTCTTAGCAATAGCCTAGGTTTTCTGAAGATTTCCATTGGCTCTCCTTGACAACAACTCAACCTAATGCAAACCGCTTCTGCCACTGGCAGCCTCCCATAGCAACAGCAGATAACCTGTTGAGACTCCACATCCCCCATTACTAGAAATCCTCATTAGAATTCCTTAACAGATTCCAAGAAGTTTCCACTGCACTAGGTTTCCATACCACCCTCAAATGTTCCCCCATTTTCATCCCTCTCTTCCCACACTCTCTCCCTCTACCCTATCACCCCCACATCTGATTCCCCTGTTCCCATCCTCACTAGACCCCAGTGCAGTAGTAAAATCCATTCTATTTTCCTTTCCTAGAGAAATCCATGTGTCCCTTCTAAACTCTGGATCTTTTATGGATTACAGTTTGGTTATGATTTACTTAAGGGCTAGTGTCTACTTGTAAGTGAAGACATGCCATATTTATCTTACAAGTTTGGGTTATCTCACTCAGGATATTTTTTTTAAGTTCCATTCATTTGCTTGCAAATTTCATGATGTCATTTTTTTTTAACAGTTGAGTACTATTCCATTTTGTAAATGTATCATATTTTCTTTACCTATTCTTTGGTAGAGGGACATCTAGGCAGTTTCCAGTTTCTCACTATGATGAATGAAGCCAAAATGAATATGGATGAACAAGTGTCCTTATGGTAGGATGGAGCAACTTTTGGATATACACTCAAGAGTTGTATATCTGAATCTTAAGGTAGATAAATTCTCAACTATCTAAGAAATCGCCATATTGATTTCTATAGTGGCTGTACAAGTTTGCACTTGCACCAGCAATAGAGAGTGTTCCTCTTGCTCCACATCCTTGCTAACATGAGCTGTCATTTGTGTTATTGATCTTAGCCTTTCTGAAATGTGTAAGATAGAATCTCAAAGTAGTTTTTGGTTTGAGTTCCCTAATTGCTAAAGATGTTGAAATTTTTTAAGTGTTTCTAAGCCATTTGAGATTTCCCTTTTGAGAATTCTTTGTTTACATCTATGCCCCCTTTGTAAATTGAATTACTTGGTGTTTTGATATCTAATTTCTATTTTTTATTTATTTACCACTATGGAACTCTTCATCTTTTTTTTTTGTTTTTTGTAGATCTAATTTTCTTTTTCTTTATTAAAGAAATTTTTTGTTTATTTTCCATATCAACCACAGATCCCCTCTCACCCCTCCTCTTGCTCCCTCACACCCTTCTCTCCCCTGGCCCACCCCCTGTCCTCTCCTCCGGAAGTGTAAGGCCTCCCATGGGCAGTCAGAAAAGCCTAAATTCTTCATGTGTTTTAGATATTTGTCCTCTACCAGTGGACAATGGAGTTGGTAAAAAAAAAAAAAAAAAAAAAAAAAAAAAAAAAAAAAAAAAAAAAAAAAAAAAAAAAAAAAAAAAAAAAAAAAAAAAAAAAACACTTTACAATTTTGTAGGCTGCTGCTTTGTACAGTTGGCTTACAGAAGATTTTCAATTTCATGAGGTCCCATTTATTAATTGTTGATCTTAGTGCCTGTGTAATCAGTGTTGTGTTCAGAAAGTCCTCTCCTGTGCCAATGCTTACAGGGCTGTTCCCCACCTTTTCTTCTATCAATTTCAGTGTACCTGGTTTTGCAGAGATCTTTGATACAGTTTGACTGGGAAATAGAATCAACAAAGAAAAGACAAGCTGCATATTCATTATATTTTAAGATTAGTTGTTTGTCTTTTTGCTTGACATAAATAATTTTCATGAAAAGTTAGTGTTTTTATAAACTTTTTTGAGTTCTATCATCACAAAAGAGTTTTCAAATCTTCATGAAAGATATTCAGCTTTGAAAAATACCTTTTTCTATCATCTGACACAGTAGTTGAATAAAATCCTTCCCAAATTGTCAATTGCATAAGTGAATTAATATAGAAAAGACGCTATGCATTTCAGTGAGACAAATTGCAGTATAGATGAAGTTCCTTTATATTTATGAATATTTCCCTCTAAACACTTGTATATTTATTTTCCAATATACATATGTTTTGATTCTATATGAAACCCCCAAAATAAAAATAACACATGATTTTTGGAAATCACTTACCAAGAAGGCCCCAAAGTGATACTTTTCTGTGTTTCTCATGACATTAGATACACAGGTAGATTTTAGTTATCTGAGAACTTCCTGCTAGTGGCTGGAAATATCATAGGTCCTAGAGGAGACTCTATAATTGCTATTTTCAAAAAACAGTATTATAAATTATTATTTTTATACCCAGAGTAATGACATATATTGTGACTACTAGAGTAATCCATAGCTTGTCAAAATGTAGAGACTTAAGTTACCTAGGGTGTTCATCCCAAACTGATATATCTATAATGCAACCTCTTAATCTAAAGTCCAGAGGCAGTAACAGAAGAAAGAAAAACATGACAAGGATGCTATATACTGTCCTCTCCACATGGTAGTGATGTGATATATATATATGGTGTGTGTGTGTGTGTGTGTGACCTAAACAATACCCACACAACAACACCAACTGACATGACAAGATGGATGATAAGAATCTCACAACTCACAAGACCTCACCACTAGATGTCCATAAAGAGATTGTCAGAGAATACTGAGAAATGGAGAATCAACTTTCTTTAGTGAAGAGTTCTGATAAATTTTCCAGTACCAATTGGACAGCTATAAACATATATGTATTTGATCAACACTAAATGGAACATGGTATGTTTATATATGAGTGTATGTATGTGTGTGTGTATTTGTGTGTGTGTGTATGTGTATGTGTGAGTATAGCAATAATAATTACAGAAAAGGAGAATATGAATTCAAAAGGGAATTGGGGGATAATGAGGGATGAGTTGAAGTGGGAAGGTAGAAAGGTAGAAATAATTTAAATACAATATTCATATTTAAAATATACAAAAACTTAAAACGATAAGAGATGATTTTCACTAGAGGAAACAAACTTTATTATTATTATTATCATTTCTTTGCATTAATGGGAATTGAACCAAAGGTCTCACACATTCTGCCAGGCAAACACTCTTCCCTTGACCTCTATCGTGGCCTTCTTTTTACTTTTTAGTTTGATATGGATCTCATTAAGATACCTGGACTGGTGGTGAACATGCTGTATACTAAACCATCTACTAAACATGTAATTCTCATACTTTAGCTTTCTGACTATGTAAGATTATAAACTTGTTCCTCCAGGAATGGCCTAAAGTACATTAAAAAATAAAATGCAATCATTTGAAATGTAAATTGATATTTATCTCGAGATATTTGATAATTGTATAATTGATAATACTTAAGACTTTTTAGTTTGCAGTCTATTGTGTGCTTATCATTTGTAATTGTGATAGTTTAGCTTTAAGTTTCAACAATATGACTGTTGATAATTCATTGTGACCATTGCACTAAATTTACCAAGTATACCAATGAGACAGAGAGTACACATAGCTTTTAAAGTTCCATGAAGAAATTTTACAGGAAGATTGATTAAATATAAGGGAATTAATAGAAATGTGTCTTATGAAAACATTTGCCTAAGGACCTAAAGATGAAGTAATGCTCTTTCAAAGGCTCTGGGTTATAATTATCTAAATTTGTAATTTGGAATGTAATTTATGGACTTACTTGTACAAACACAAATGTGTTTGTGAATATATGTATGCCAGTATACCTATTTATATGTGTAAATACACATGTGTGTGATGGGGCTATGTGCATGCATGGCAGGGCATGTTCTGTCTACCTTTTGTTTCTTTTTGAGACATTTTTTTCTCATCAACCAACAACTTGCCAGTATGTTCATATAGCTAACCATTGAGCAAGAGGGATCTGTCTGTTTCCAGATCCATGACACTGAAATATGGAACCCAGGCTTGTTGTCCCCAGGCTAATTGAAAATATTATAGAATAACAGAAAAAAACTAAATGGCCCCATGTTTAAAATTCAACAGAGTTGCTGGCTCAGTGCCCTGAAGACTGGAGTCACCGCCAATGGCCAAATGTTTCAGAATTCCCTTGGAATCATGAGCTTAAAAAACATCTCCTATTCCACAGATGAGTACTCAAGAACATAACCATCTCTATCTCTCCTCTATCTCTATCTCTGTTCTTCCTGAACTTGATGGAGATATCTCTTCCAGGATCTTTATGAATCAGTTTCATCAGATGTGTGAAATATTCTGCGATCATGTTGTGGAGCTTCTTGTTGGAATAATGATGAACACCTACCTCCTCCCACACATATCTTCAGTTTGAAAACCCTTGTCCAGCCATTAAAGAATGTATTGAAAATGTCCCAGCCTCATATTTCAAGGTTTTCACGTGAATTCAGTGCATGTTGACAGGTCCAGTTTGCGGAATTTTACACAGGTCTTTGTTGTCTCAGACAAATGTTTGACCAACATAGGTACTGTATCCCAAGCCACTAAAAATTTCTAACAACAGTATTTAAATTTACTTCCTTTCACAGATAATATGAATTCATTTATAAAATAAGCAATTTTATCATTTTATTTTCTTTGATAGAATGTAATTAGTATATAATATGTTTTGCTAATATATAATGAAATCTTACTAGACATTCTAAAATTTAAATTAAAAACAATAACTAATTTTATTTTTAATGTTATCTCATCACAGCACACATCATTCAACTATTCATTCAAAGTGTTATATTAAATGCTCCAAAATTTTAATAAGTTAATGTAAAATGACTTCATCTAAATAAATACAAAATCCGTAATTGTAAAATAATTTCCACAAAGACTTGAATTTGTGTTAAAGCTTATATTGTCAAGTAAAATATAAGAATTTGATAATCAACCCCTTTTCATAAGGTTGTAAATTACAATGTTAACCTTTGAAAAATTTTATAAAAATGTAGAAAAATTTCCACATCATTCAGAGAGATATGTTGGGGTAGAGTAGTTTATATGATCATTTCCAGATGATATGTGCTGAAGTAAACAAAACCATAGTCAATGAATCCCAAAAAGTGAATTGCATTTGTTCTAAAATATTAAGAAGTATTAAGGTAGTTATTTAAATAAATCAAATTAGCTGAAAATTGGTCTCTGTTGTTTAAGAGTTGAACTTAAAGCTTTCTATTCAAATCTAGGATCAAAAGAATATCTTCTTTATCTTGTATTTCACTTTACTTTTGTGTATGTGACCTCAATACTATAAAGTCCAGTCTATATCTGAAGACTCCTGGCAATTGCTCTCCATTCTATCTTAGAAAGATATTTCATACATGTAGTAAAAAGGCTTGTATTTACAATATAGAGCATAGTTTAACTCCTATATGCTTTTACCTTAGGATCATTTAAAAATAAGTGTGTGAATTAATCCTTAAACTCTCAGCAGTGTAGATGTTAACTCTAATTCTAAAGTAGAAGAGGCCTTAGCTAATATTTGGATTCTTATTTTTTCCACAAAGAGAATTGGGAGCCTGAGCTTAGACATTTCTATTTCACAACACTAAGTAGTCTGCACTTTCTCAGAAGTACTCAGAATCCAAACTGGGCTTATAGGGACAAACACCACCTACACATTTATTTAGCTCAAATGTATCAGTGAAAACCCTCTAGATTTTTAAATGAGGCTGAAACACAGATTTCTGTACAAATTGCATTTATTATATACATTTCAAGTTTGTATCTGTTTTTTAAAGATCACTGAAAGACAAATGACTGATTTTTTAAAATTTTTTCAAGGATATACCTATGATAATAGAATATATATATGTGTGTGTGTGTACATATATATTTATAATAATTTAATTCAGATATATGTATATAATAGTTTTACTAAATTTAGTAACTTTGTTACCTTTGCTGAAAAACATTTTACTTCCACTTGAGACAGAAAAGTATCTCTGTAGTCAAAAACAGTTGCAATTGAAATTTGCATTCTCTTAAAGTTCTTTAAAAAAAAGCTTTAATGTACCCAAAAAATTTATCAGTACTCTTGGTACTAAATTCCTCATCTCTGGGACTTTAAACCTTATTTACATTGACTCAAGCTGTCTTATATAGGTCCTTTAGGCAGATATCATCCTTTTCATGTGCTGGCCTGTTCTACTTAATATTTAATTACTCTAATTTCTGAGCGATGTGATCATATCCATCCCATATTTAAGGAAGGGCAGAATAAAATTTCTTAAACAAGTGTCAGAACACTGTAATACATATTCACATGTAGAATACTGGAGAAATTGCCCTCATTGAAACAAGCAATAAAAGCCTTAAAGCTTTACAGTGACAGACGTGGTAGGCCACACAGCCAGTGTAAAATTGGATTCAGTGTGATTATTTCTGGGCAATAATTCAGAGCAAATAACATCAAGGAAAGCTTGCATAAATCCAGATGGAAAAAGTGGATTTAAATCAAACTAATAGGTTGCACAACATATGAAATATGCTTTGTACTGTGCCTTGGAGACACATGGCCAAATCCATATTCAAAAGTAAAAACAAACCAGAGTGATTTGAGGAATAAATTACTTGTCATCGTGATCTTTAAAAATGCCAGAATTTAATGCAAAAATATAATCCTAACATTTATTGCAGCAAAAATAAATGTCAACATATTAGACTTAACTGGCAAAGCCTTGTGGTAGCATTTCTGCAGAATGACGGGAACATGACAAGCTGTATTTCACATTTATTAGAATGAGATTTGGTCTTCTTTATCTTAAGCAGTAGATTTAAACACTTTATTTTAATTTACTTCCTGATATTGAGGAAAACATTGACTCAGATAAGAAAAAAAGCCTTATAAACTCATTCACTGAAGCAATCCATCAATCTCAGCAGCTAAATATATATTATGACAACACAAAGCCTTTATACTTAGAAGACTCTGGCATAAAATGGCTGTGACATGGTCTACATACCAGGAAGCATATGTTAGAAGAAAATTCTACGTGGATGCCTAGTCATACACAGTAGACACAGTCACTCTTTTTTGTATTTTCACTTCTCATTTGCAGACCTGCCTGGCTAAGAAGCTATATAAGCCTACAAGTGCCGTTAATATTTTTCTACTCAAAAATTTGTCTAAAGTATACTAGATATGTGTGTACATTAAAGTTTATGCAACAATTCTGAAATTTCATACACCAGATACTTTGTATTTATTTAAACAGAAATTGCTCCCAGTATTCTCAATAGATGCAATATTTATAAAATTTAATGGCTCAAAACAAATGACAAATGTATCTTCTCTAGCTGTGTTAAGGGTCAAGTTTAACAGTAGTAATGCTTATTCTATGAAGAGAATTCTGCCTATACTATACATATAAAAACATGAGATACATAAACACAATAAATATGTATGTATGTAAATTCAAATGTTTGCATACACTTTTAGTATGCACTGATAAATATATAAATACCTCTGCCAGCAGGGTAAAACTAAGATTTATTTGCATGAAGAAATATGCAATTATACATGCAAATTTTGAAATATCTTCTATGAAAATTAGTAATTCCAACACTACACTCCGCAAAGATATTTACATTTAAATATGAATCCATTAAGCAACTAAGTAGTCAATAAAATTTCACATGTCTAGACCTAAATTTGTTTTACATCAATACTCTAAACATTGAAAAAAAATATAATTATATGGACTTCCAACATGCTACCATCTAGATTGAAAAGTAATATTGGTTAACATATTTTGACAAATTTTCTTCTAGCTATGTCTTAGAATTTTCTTATTTTAAATGTCAACTTTGGAAATTAACATCTTAAAAATAAACTTTTTCACCAGGCATGGTGGCACATGCCTGTAATCTTAGCATTCAGAAACAGAGACAGGAGGAATGGTGCAGGTTGGTGGTCAGATGTGGCTACAGGGCGAGTCATAGGCCATCTAGTGCTACATCAAAAGACTCTTTCTCAAAATCAAAATAAAATGATACATAGTAATTATTTTGTCATTTTTATTGAGATTGTGATATGACATTTTATAAAGCAAATATTCTTTGAATTTTAATCAAATGAATTTACTTTTAAACATTATAAATTATCAAATTACATATAGTGTTAGGACATATGAAAAGTTAAGGATACGAGGGTCATACCTTCACTGTTCAGCATAAAATTTCCAACCATATGGGTTATTTTATTATAATTTAAAGTATTTCCAGAGGGGTAATGGGGTGAATGTGATCAACATATATTATTTACATTTGTGAAAATGTCAAAATTGAACTCATTATTTTGTATGATGAATATATATTAACAATAAACTTTAAAATAATATTTCAATTAAAAAATTAATAACTTCTTTATTCTTGAGATTTCATCCATTTACAAATGAATTTTTATCAGACAGACCCTTGTTTCCTCCTGGCCAATTTTTCCCATATTCCCTCAAAATGTCCCCTTTCCAAATTCATATCTTTTTTTTTTTGGATTAAGTCCAATTAATGTTTATATGTTTATGGTTGCAAGGCCTTGAAGAAAAAAAGAACAACAATAAAAGTATAGCTGGAATTTTCTTTAGGCTTCCAACCAGCTCCCAAATAAGGACACAGAGACCTATTATTAATTATGAATGCCCTGCCTTAGCTTAGGCTTGTTTCTAGCTAGCCATTAAAACAAACAAAAAACCTTGATTTAACCCTTTTTTATTAATCTATGTGATAACCCCAGGCTTGTTTATCTTATCCATCCTGCCTTCCTGCTTCCTCCATGTCTGCCTGGCTGGCTGACTATCCAGCTATCTGGTTAGTGGCTGGCAAACCACATCCCTCCCAGGGTGGCTGGCTCCCCTTTTCTTTCTGTCCACCAGCCCAGCCTATTGCACCTTTGCCTAGCTATTGGCCATTCAGCTTGTTATTAGACCAATTAGATGCCTTAGATAGGCAATGTAAAACAGCAACACTTCTTTACATAATTAAACAAAGGTAGCATAAACAAAAGCAACACATCTTTACATAGTTAAACAAGTATTCTGTTCCACAACAAAAAGTCCTAAAAGAGTAGATGGAAATAATTGATCAAAATCAGAATAAGTTAATGGAACAAAAAAAAAATATTAAAGAATTAATAAAACCAATAATACCTGTTTATTTTTTTTTTCAAAGATAAAATTGACACAAATTCTTCAAATTTTTCTGTGGAACAGAAAAATCACATCTATACTGATTTTCTGTTTTTTGCAGGAATGAGGACTTCCAACCAAACTAGGAATTTAGTGTTCTGAAGCTGTCTCCTGTTCATTGATACAGGGACTACCTATCTTTCTCCCTCCAATTAAAACATTTTACATAAAACAGTCTTTCAACACTAATATTGCCTAATATTTATAATTTCCTATTTTTTACTTTTGTTTAGAAAAGGCTACCATAACTCTTATCAATTTCTTTTTTTTTTTAATGTGCATTGGTGTTTTTGCTATGGGTGTCAAGTCCCCTGGAAATGGAGTTACAGACAGTTATAAGCTGCCATATGGATTCTAGGAATTGAACCTGGGTCCTCTGGAAGATCAGTCAGTGCTCTTAACTGGTGACCCACCTCTCCAGCCAATTCTCTTATCAGTTTCTTTTTTTTTAAATTTTTTATTTATTTTGCAATACAGTTCAGTTCTACATATCAGCCACGGATTCCCTCGTTCTCCCCCCTCCCGCCCCCCTCATATTCCTCCCAGCCCACTCCCCATCCCCTCCTCCTCCAGGGCAAAGCCATCCCCGCGGACTGAGATCAACCTGGTAGACTCAGTCCAGGCAGTTCCAGTCCCCTCCTCCCAGGCCGAGCCAAGCGACCCTGCATAGGCCCCAGGTTTCAAACAGCCAACTCATGCAATGAGCACAGGACCCAGGGATCTGGATGCAGAGATCCATGGCTAGGCCCCGGGTGGAGCTCTGGGAGTCCAATTAGTGAGAAAGAGGAGGGTTTATATGAGCAAGAATTGTTGATACCAAGGTTGGATAAAGCACAGGGACAACTAGCCAAATGAATGGAAACACATGAACTATAAACCAATGGCTGAGGGGTCCCCAACTGGATCAGGCCCTCTGAATGGGTGAGACAGTTGATTGGCTTGATCTGTTTGGGAGGCATCCAGACAGTGGGACTGGGTTCTGTGCTCTTATCAGTTTCTTAATGAGTAGTATGCCTTAACTAGAATGAGATTGATAACTCATCTACTCATTAAACAAATTATTCAATAAAAACATTCAGTATACATTTATTCCAGGCCTGGTCACAGGAATAACAAAACCCTTCCTTCCATGCCAACTACTATACTATGTGCTATAGACACAGAATACTTTCCTCTTTATTATGCCCTTGTCCATGAAGAAGATCAAAAATAAATTCCAGCATGTTATAAGGAGAATGCAAGGCAAAAGGGACACCTAAACCTTAGTTTGGAGGAAGTATGAGTTGGCAGGGAATCATGACTATTGACATAGTGGGCTTTCTATAAAGAGAGTCAGATCCTTAAGTTTGAAAGATCAATAAATATGCAAGGGTAAACAAAGATAGTATAAAGAGATATTGTATGTTTTATGTTGAAAAACACAAGTTACAACATTCAAAGGCCATTCAACAAAAACTGTTGCAAGTTATTAAAGTCATGGATGATTTTGATTTGCCTTCTTATTCATTACCATCAACTCAGTGGTCTCTCCTCATTTCCCTTGATTCAGTTAAAAGAAAAAAGTTTTCACATAGTACAATGTAACTGATCCAAAGCAAACTATATTAGTCAAAAGGTTTACACATAAGAATTATCTATATCTATATCTATATCTATATCTATATCTATATCTATATCTATATCTATATCTATATCTATATAATTCCAATGAATAATATCAAATCCCGGTAAATTTAAACAATATTTTAAGCCTAAATTTAAATCAGCACAACACTAGAAAGCATTATTTTGATTGATGGCAAAAGTAAGTTTATAAATGTATCTACAACAGGCAGAGAACAATCTATTTACTACTTTCTTGGAAGTATTAAATCTCTGTATTAACATTGTCTCATTTGGTACCTCCTTCTTACATATTCTACTTAATTTACTAAAGTCTCATCTAATTAGTAATTTCTATTTGAAATTCCATTTTTCTTTCTAGGCAAATTACATAATCGTCCTTAATAAAATCTACCCATTTTGAGACAGATTACTCTGGACCACTTGCCTAGAACTTGTGAAGCCCTGGGATTCAGTTGCTCATGCTGAAAAATAAACAAATGAAAATAATAAAGAAAAAGCAAATAAACAAAATATATTCATTTAAACTTTTTTTCTGCTATCATGTGAACATACTATTGATTGCTAGAATCTTATAGATCTAATTGAGCCCATTGATTTGGGACACTTTTAATGTACTGTAGTTTTATTAAAACTCTTAGTTACTGAGTTTCTTCAAGGTATGAAAGATGATACAGATTTTTTTTTCAAAACTGTAGGTCTCTAGGTGATGGTATCTTTTTATTAGCACTTTGAGTCTTCCCAGCAGTGGCTCCTGCCCCTCCTTTCCATACCTATGGCCTTTGTAATAGGCGTGAAACAAATTGGTTTCTGCTCTCATGTTTTATGTTAGAAGCATATAATTTAGATGAGAATTGACTCTGCATTGTCACATATATGACTTATGTGATGCATCCCAGCACAGACTACACATCTATATGTTGAGCTGTGGTTCTTCTATTAGAACATATTCCATTTCCTGTCTGCTTAGCAATTTTCTGTTGTATTGCTTATGTTCACAATTGTGTGACCACATTCTTAACAAGAAGTCATTTAAGAGAATGAAGTTTTGTGTAATTTTATTTGTTTTTCTCATGCTGTGAAGCAGTCCATTACAGTAAAGGCAACTTTGTTGTTCAAGGTGCGTCTGCTTTGGAGCAGTAAGGCAGCAAGTCACATTATGTATGTAGTAAGGAAGCAGAGAGAGAAATTCTGTAGCTCAACTGGCTTTCTTTGTTTTTGGTCTTTTTTGTTTTGATTTTAATTTTTCTAGTAAATATGATGATGATATTCTATGTAATAGCACATGATTACTTGAACATTAATCTTGAGGCCTAAATAAAGAAAAAATATTCATCAATAAAAATTAATTTGTCCTAAATATCTTCCTTTCCTACCATTTTCTCCCCAGGACCATAGCCACCACCCTAGTTGTCTCACATTCCCATTCTTTAATCTACATTTTTGCTGTCTTCATCCTGTGGTCAGACTTATTTTTCTGTAACTTAAGTTGAATCAGGTTCCATTTTTCTTTATTGAAAATAATCTTTTATAAGTCCCATTCAAGAACTAAACAGAGTTGCATTGATTGGTACCTGTTCGAAAGAGAGGTTAAACAACATGGAAAATGATGAGTCCTCTTAATGATAGGATTTTAGAAGAAGAATCTCATCATAAGATCTATATTTGTAATAAGTGATTTTAAAGCAGGTTTAGAAAGTATGGTTTTGCTTTAGACTATGGTAGGGAGAAAATGGTAGGAAATATATATTACCAAACAGTAGGAACGATGTCTTGATTCATTTTCATAAAAACTTGCATTGTTCCTGGCAGAAGAAATGCGTGACACTGAAATTGTATTGGTAAATGATTAACATCCTCAGCAAACTGAGGCTTTTATTGATGTATGGAATCTTTTTGTTGTTGTTGTTGTGATCTCTATGGGTTTTCCAACCTATATGATTATATGACAACCAAATTTGTTTCTTTATAAATAATTATTTATCTTCATTTTATGTGTATGGGCATTTGCCTTCAGGGATATAAGGGCATGCTGTGAATTAATGGGAACTGCAGAAACCAGATGAGGATGCTGGATCCCCTAGACCTGGATGGAAGAGACCATGTGGGTGCATGTAGGGAACTGAACTTGTTTTCTCTGAGACAGCAAACAGTGCTCTTCACCACTGAGTTGTTTCTCCAGCCTCCCCACGTCTGTTTTGTAGGTTAACTTTCATTTTGTATGTTCTTATGTTTCCATGATCTTGACAAAAACACTGGAAAGAACAAGAGTATGGAATGGTGTCCATTTTGCCAGTGGTATCTGAGGCTTCAGTCCATGATCTTTGGCTTCATTGGCATCAGTAAATTATATGGCTCAGATGCTTCTTCATGACCAACAATAAGCAAAGAGAAAGGGCATGTAGGAGGAGGCCTTAATAAGTTTAATTCCAAAGGCTTGATCCTGACCTCCTATATTCACCAACTGCTACTAATGCCAGCATATTGTGATTCCTCAAGATTTTAATCTGAATGATTAGAACAATACAAGCACATTCAGAAGTATGCTTCCCTAATCCCTAGGTCTTTCTCAATCCAACAAAATTGTCAGTCAAATATACATATGGCATATGGCAACATTTCAGTTATTTACTATAAAACCTAAATATGTTTTTATATTCTAAGTGACTTCCACATAAAGAGCACATTTTGGGTCATGATATTGGTTAGGCTTTCATTTAAAAAATATTGATTTTTATTTTTCTCATTTTACTAAATATCAAGCTCTATGTGAATTTAAAACATTTACATTGATAAATTATTGGCATATTTGTAGTTTAGCTTGACATTCTTCATTTCTTCTTGTTTGTTTCCAAGATTATAAATCATTTCTTCTCTTTACTATTGATTGTTTTGTGATATATTTGAGTATATGATGGAATTTAAACTTCAAAATTTTACTGCAGACTTTGTAACATAGGTATGTAACTTTAAATTCTACTGATATTGCGCATATTCTGCTTTCTTCTTTGAGAAATTGTTACACAATCCATTCTGACAGCACAACTAAAATACATTTCTAAATGCAGACACAATGAAATCATGCCTTTATGTTAATATTATATTTTAATTTGACCTAGGCTAAGTTAATGCATATAAGCAACATGTTGGGACAATAAGATCATTTGAAATTTAAAGATAACATATTAATTTCCTGATTTTAAGATTAATATTGTAGAATGAAAATAATGACACAACATTAATAGCATCTCATTTGGCTCACAGAGCAACTTCAGCATGCTTTCAAATACCATACATTTATCTTTAGGCTTGATAATTAAAATGTATTTTTTGCTCAGATGAAGTATGTATAGTCCTTTCAAATACTATTATACACCTGTGTATATTAGAAAATGAATTTATATACATAAAAGCATGAAGGCAAATGTTATAGACAGTTCTTAATCTTCATTTAACTATGGTTCTCTCTCTCTCTCTCTCTCTCTCTCTCTCTCTCTCTCTGTCTCTCTCTCTGTCTCTCTCTCTGTCTGTGTGTGTGTGTGTATGTGTGTGTGTGTGTGTGTGTGTGTGTGTGTGTAAGAAAGAGAAAGTGAAGCGAAGTGAGTTGACCCACATACAGTTTCATTATTGAACGCAGTCTTTTATACTATCACCATCAATCAAACCATCCCTAATGTATACACAGAAGTTGTTTATCTCCAAACTAGCAATTACTGTGCTGATGGCAGGGCAATTTATATGACTCTTTCTTCCTCACTCAATATATTTACTCCTCCTTTGCATCCCAAAAGAACACTTTTGAATCAAATTTTAACATGGACATGCCACAAGACTATCTAGTATATCTCTTTTCTATGCATGTTTGACAGACATCAATTTTTATTCACTATCCTTGTTGATATCATTTCTTTTCATAGTGTCATTGTTGGTGCTGCTGGTAAAGAGACAAATTTATGAAGAACTCTGGACACATTCATGCATTTTGTCTGCCTGACAGGGTAGTGCCACCTCTGCTTGCTGTCTCCTTTGTTACTGAAATATCTGTTGTATGGACGTATAACCCATAAAATCTTTAGGCAAAATGCTGTTATGGAATTTGCATTGACATCTGCAGGGTAATCCAGTTGGAACAAAATGGTTGGGGATCATTAAAGTTTCTTTCACATTTCAGAGCTGCGATAGCATTATCAGCTTTGTCACATATGCATAAACACTTTCTACTTCTAACTGAGGTTGGAGAAATTGTATTCTCTTTGTCATTAAGCCCTTGCTTCATAGCAATTCCTCCCTGTATGGTTCCAGGATCTTTCAAATTTCATATCAGAAGTTGTGACATCCCCATTTTTAGAGGACTGGGTTCACCTAGACATATTTTGTATATGAACAATGTGCTATGAGAAATCATAAAATTTGCAACACATTCATTTCCTGAAAGTATTTTCATTAATAAGTACCATAAATTTTTGTCATCACGTTGAATATTGACATTTGCCATGTTATAAAGGAAAGCAACAGCAACAAAGAAACAAACAAACAAGAAAAGAAACAAAACAAACAAAAAACCCTTCAGATCATAACTCAAAAACTGGTTAGTTTTTTTCCTAATCATCTCCAGAGAACATGCAAGTCTTGAAAGTGATATTGGATGTCTGGCTTACTTTTTAGGCCCATCATATTCTTTGCTAATTTTTATAGATATTATTGCTTTTAGAAGGGTTAAGGATCATGAGGGCTAAAATGAATCAGTATCTATTTAATCTAATGGTTCCATTTTTCCCATTAATAAAATAATGCAACAGGCAACCTGAACAAGGTATGCCCATTGGAGATCACGTGTTACATATTTCAGTTAGGAACTCTATTGAGAAAGACACACCCATCAATGCATAAACTATAGACACAGTGTCCCAGCCATAAGAAACCAGGAAAGATGTTAATGGCAAACACTCCACCAAATGATGAGTGTGATCTGTGCTCTGTGTTGGAACAGCTCTAGTCAGTAGAACAACAGTAGTCATGCTCTTGAAGAAAACGGGATCTGCATCTCCCTGAATCTACCAAATACCATTAGGTTCTCTGCAAGAGGTTGGCTTCATGCCCATCTCCCCATCTCCATGCTGGATTTGTCTGGCTTGAACTTGAACTTGTCTTGTGTAACCTCTATCAACCCTTGTTGTTTTATCTGAGCCCCTGTCCTATTGTGTCCAGTAAACAGATTATTTCTATTTAAGTTATGTATTATATGTGTACCTATGTTTGGGTTTAGATGTGAGTTCAGTGTTCAAAGAAACTAGAAAAGGGTGTCAGATGCTCATATCCCTCTGGAGTTACACACAATTGTAAACTGCCCTTGTGCATTACAGGAACTGAATGTGGGTCCTCTGTAGAACAACACCTGCTCTTATTCATAAAATCATCTCTTAAGCCTCAAAACTAGATATTTTGATAATCATTCTTCTGTGAGTATAAATTTGTGGATGAAACCTGAGAAACTTTGGTGGGTGGTCTATCATACAAGATGCATTGCAAAATAAAAATTAAAAAAAAAAAGATGATTAATCTTATGTGCAGAAGTGTTTCTTTTTCTTAGTACAAATTCCTTGGAATGTGAATTTTGCAACTACTGACTTGTATAACAATTGTTGCTTTTTTCTTGATATAATGAAACTGAATTTATTTCACAAAATTTGCAATTTCTATTGTTTAACATCTTTGCAATTTTAAAGATTACCAGAAATATTAACACTCTAATGTAAATATTAGTTGTTCGATTCCCTAAGAGGCTTGTTACCATGTCGCATTCTCTAAATTTTGTCTGAGCACATCTTTTAATAGAATAAGTATTCAGGTGACCTCAGCACACTCAAACAGCAAGACACTGCAAATAATGTTTCTGGTAGTAGAGACACTCATAAATTTGTGTTCTGACAGAATGAGATACCTACTGGATTCTGGATATTGGCATCTATGTCACTTACAGGTTTAACTTCTGATATTTCCCAGGGGATTCCTTCTCTCTGCCTGCCCTATGCTGATTAGAAAATCTCTGGAGGAATTTGGAGTCATAAATGGTTGCAGGGAAACATGATGGAATGTGGCTTGACATTGCCTTCCAGAGATGCTGATCTGAGAAGCTAAATGATATGAGTAGGCCATCGTGACTTATGCCGTTTGTTATATCATTAATAATCTCTGACTAATAAGGATGTCATTGCAAAGAAATTCATAGAAAATTCTTTAGAAAAAAAGGGTCTTTAAATGTCATATAATACACTGGGGAAATAATTGCATACAAATCAAAAAAATTGAAGACCTTCAAAATTTCTCACCAAACATATCTATTATATTGACTTTCCTTGAACACTGAATTTTACATTCATAAAAAAAATGATTACAATTATTGTGGATTCAGGTTTATTTTTCCTAGATTTGAGGTGCCAAGGATAGTTTGGTGTATGTGTATAATAATCAAATATTAGTATGGTCCCCAGTCCGCTCTCCTCAGCCACTATTTCTCTGTGCTGTTTCTCCCCCACCCCCCCACCCCGCGCCCAGTGTGTTCTCTACAGAAATAGATCATAATAAGATACTTTTCTTATTGCTGGGTCAAAACATCTGACAAAAGCGGTTCTAAAAGGACAAGCCTTAGTTAGTTACACACAATGTATTGAAAGAGATACAGCATTTCTTGGCAAGGAAAGTCATAAACCAGGAACACAAAGTATTTTGCCACACTGTGTTTGAGGACAAGAAGCAAAGAGAGGGTGGACAAGAAACAGTGCTTCTTTACAAATTCTCTAGGTCTACATTAAGTGAGCCAATTCTAGTAAAGCACCACCAAGTAAAGGCTCTCAAATCTTTCTAAATCAGTATCACCAGGCCAGGCATCACCTCTTTAAATGTGAGCCTATGAAGGATATTCTGCATTCAAAGTAAAATGTATACTATATTTCACATAAATCATATTTTACTATACTGTAGAAAAGCACAGCAAATTCTCTTCCTATGGTCCTAACTACTTCACATCTCTCCTCGCTGATATACTTTTTTTTTTTCTTTATTAAGAATCTTTTTATTTGCCGGGCGGTGGTGGCACACGCCTTTAATCCCAGCACTCGGGAGGCAGAGCCAGGCGAATCTCTGTGAGTTCGAGGCCAGCCTGGGCTACCAAGTGAGTTCCAGGAGAGGCGCAAAGATACACAGAGAAACCCTGTCTCGAAAAACCAAAAAAAAAAAAAAAAAAGAATCTTTTTATTCATTTTACATACCAATCACAGATCCCCCTGTCATCCCTCATCTGGCTCCCCCCCTCCCAGCCTTCTTCCCAACCCACCCCTCATCCCCTCCTTCAGAAAGGTAAGGCCTTCCATGGGGAGTCAGCAAAACCTGGTACATTCAGTTGAGGCAGGTCCAAGCCCCTCCCCCTGCATCAAAGCTGTTCAGGTGTTCCACCATAGGTAGTGGGCTCCAAAAAGCCACAGGGAAAGATCCTGATCCCACTGATAGGGGGCCCCTTAAACAGACCAAGCTACACAACTGTCTCACTTACGGAGAGGGCCCAGTCCAGTCCCATGCAGGCTCCACAGCTGTTGGTCTAAAGTTCATGATTTCCCACTAGCTTGGTTCGGTTCTCTCTGTAGAATTCCCCATCATGATTTCGATGCCTCTAGGTCATAGAATCTCTCTTCTTTCTCTTTGACTGGACTCCCAGAGCTCAGCCTGGTACTCGGCTGTGGATCTCTGTATCTGTTTCCATCAGTCATTGGAGAAAGGCTCTATGATGACAGTTGGGGTATTCACCAATCTGATGACTGGAGTAGGCCAGCTCAGGCACCTTCTCCTCTATTGCTAGTAGTCTAAGATAGGGTCATCCTTGTGGATTCCTAGGAACTTCCCTAGCACCAGATTTTTCTCTATCCTCATGATGTCTCCTTCTATCAAGATACCTGACATACTTCTTAGTCTACAATGACCACATCCTTATCTTCCATATGAGATCAACTTTTCTGTTTCCATAAACAATTGACACTATATGGCTCTTGTGTTTTTGTGTCTGGATTAATTTACTTAACATAATGACATCTTATGGCATTGATTCTGCTGGATATGAATTGATTTTCCATATTTTATAACAGATGATTTGATGTTTTTCATGCAACATAATTTTCTAATTTTTAATCCAGTAATGGGTATGTTAATACCAAATACTAATACTAAACCTTAACTACTGTTATTGTATTTCTTCTGCTTTTTGTTATCTCTGATGCTATTGCCACTACAATCTTTTCTATCTTTCCTAAACTGTTCTTATCAATATTTGCATTCTATTCATGATGCCTCTAAGAAGTAAACACAAAATACTACAATTGCATTAGTAGAAATTAAGATGACCAGAAATGCAAAATGAAATCTTTAAACAGAGTAAAACTCTTCAAACCCCTATTTGAAAATCTTTTACCATAAGTCTCTTTTTATCTTATTTTATAATTGCTTTTGTGTAAGTACCATTTCTTCCCTTAGAATATGTTTACCTCATGTTCAATTTATCTTTGTACCCTCCCAAGGTTTCAAGAGAATTTTAAGATCCTTAGATTAATGCTTGAAATCTCTTGAGAATTTGATCTCCATCTTAAAGTATTTCAGAGACTTATATTTTTTTAATTTTTAAAGTTACTCCAAAAGCTATACCTCTTGCTATTACACAGTTCTGATATCAAATGCTAGATAGTGCTTAGTTTTTCCTTAATAGTAATTATTAAAAATAAACAACACTTTCTTTAACTCCAGGTTTTTTTCTGTCTGCATAATTTTCCTTACACTATTACTTTTATTGTTTATATTTAAAATGGGATGCGTATTTATGGCTTATATTTTCAATTATTCATTCATATATTTCATAAACATGAACTAAGAAACTATTCAAATATGACACATTACAACTACTCTGTGTCATCTCTGTGAGTCAATAGGTGTGGGGGTTTAAACGGGAATGTTCCGTAGGCTCATACATTTGAAGGTTTTCTTCCCCATTAATGAACTGTTTAACAAGTGTTAAGAAGTTTGGCTCTGTTTCAGGTGCTGTATTATGAGTATGCTTTAAGGTTTCAAAAGCCCACAATAGGCCCAGTCTTTGTTTCTTCCTATCTGCCTTGGGATCAGGATGCCAGCTCCCAGCTTCTGCTCCAGAGCCATGCCTGCCTACCAAAATGCTTCACGATGGTCATGTATTAACCTTCTGAAACTGTATGCAAAACTCCAGTTAAATGACTTAATCCTTAGGTTACCTTGATCATGGTGTTTCTTCACAGCCATAGAACAGTGAGTAAGACAATAGATACTATCAATACTTATATTCCTTTCTTAGTTCTGTACAGCCTTGGAAAATTGATTTTTTTATGATTAGATAATTTTAAAAATTCTTTATTTTCTGTAATTTCTAAGAATTATTTAATCTATTTACCCTTTCTCACCTCCTCACTTCTCTCTCACTTATTTTCCCTTCTTCCCACATAAATTCATATGGAGCAGATTATATTTCTTAGTTAGGAAGAGTTATAGATTCAAAGCCCATTTTATGTGGTGAGGTAACATTAAAATACTATGTGCATGAAACTGTTTTTCCCAGCACTCATTCAATCACACACACACACACACACACACACACACACACACACACACACACACCAACAAAGAAAAGTTTATCATTAATTAAATGATATGCATATCCTTTCATCAAAATTTTCCTTTAGATCTTATTTGTTATGCAAGAAACATACAAATGCTTATGAAGGTTGAATTCTCCATATAGATAAGTAAATGATAGATAGATGGATAAACAGATAGATAGATAGATGATAGATCAATATAGATAGAAGATAGATAAACAAATAGATGCATAGATCACATCACATGGCAGTTCCTAAAATAATTAAAAGGAAAACTCCAATCATCCACTAATTATTCCTCTGGGTTATACTTCCAAATACTTATATATTTTAAGAATTATAAACAAATACTCAGATATTTATTTGCACACATGATCATAGCATCAGTTATTGAAAAATTTTAAAAGGTGGAAATTAAGTAAGTTTCTACCAAAAGATGAATGGTACATAAAATGTCCTATACATATATATTCACACACACACATTCTGTTCAAACAACTATTTGCTTTTTCCAATTGACTGCTCACGAAATTCAGAAGACATAAACATGAACCAAGTTCTAGACATGTGATACCATTGGTGATATATGGGGGCTCAATACAGTTTGTGTAGACCAAGGAGACACATAAAATTATTTTTGTGTATATGACATGAAAGAAGAACAAAAATGACATTGTTAACAGGAATGAATCTGACTAAGGACAGTGGAGAGGGAGGGATGGATGATAAGGGGTTGAGACAGTTGTCAAAATACCTTATATGTTAATGTAAATGACAATATAAAACCATTACTATTTGCAATAGAAATGCATGAGTAAGGAAAATGTACTGTTCTGTTTGATTTCTACTTCCGTGATAAACACCACTGCCAAAAGTATCCTGGGACAGAAAGGGTTTATTTCATGTTACAACTCCCCAAAGACACAGTCTACAACTGAGAGAAGTGAGGGTAGAAACTCAAAGTAGGAACTTGATGGCAGGAACTGAAGCAGAAGTCAGGGCAAAATGTTACTTGCTGGATTGCTTTTTACAATCAGATTGCCTGCCAAGTGGTGGTACTACCCACAGTGGATGTAATGCTCCTCTATCAATCATTAAACAAGAAAATGACTCTCATACTTTCCTATAGGCTAAACAAATGGAGGCAATTAATCAATCGAAATTCACTCTTCCCAGATAACTCTAGCTTGTGTCAAGTTGACAAAAACACCAACTAACCAGCGCAAAGACATTGTGACATTTGCTTCTAATGAATGAAATTTGGAGCAATTACATTACATGAAGCAAACCATCCACATAAGGACAGATAGTGCTCGCATGGTTTCACTCACCATATCTAATCAAATCCAATGAGAAAAACAGTAGAATCATGGAAACTGCAGGGAAGGTGAGGGGTGTAATAGTGGATTGGGCAAATAATTTACGGAAAGCAAAAGCTAACCATTGAGAAAAGGATAATTCTAAATATTACTAAGTCCGATGCTTATAAAATGAAGGGGACTCATCCAGAAGAGGGTACATAATTAGATATTTACTTATAGGAGAAAATGTCGATTCTGATTCTCTGTTTAAGGAAAATAAAAACATTTTGACATATATCATGTGTTTTACATATGCTGGTTGTGCAAGTTTGCCACAGGTTAACATCTGCTCATTTAGTTCTTAATTACTTTTCCTCTTTGGCTAAATGTATAATTTAGAGCTCCTTTGTAGTAATTATATTTTATGTTTATCCAATTTCCTATAAACATCTCTTAAGCATTTATATATGTATATTAGTCAGGGTTCTCTAGAAAAACAGAACTGGTAGAATGAAAGTGTGTGTGTGCGTGTGTGTGTGTGTGTGTGTGTGTGTGTGCGTGTGTGTGTGTTTGTGTGTGTGTGTGTGTGTGTGTGTGTGTGTAATTTATTATAGCAGCTAATAGATTATGGTCTAACTATTCAAAAAATGGCTGTCTCCAGATGGAAAGTTCCTAAGTCCAATAGTTGATCAGTTCATGAGGCTGGATTTCTCAGAGTTTTCAATATATGCCTTAATCCTGAAGAAGTAGCTATAATACCAATTAAAGAATGAACATGTAATTGTGAGAGCAGTCAGGAAAAGAATAAGTGCTTCCTTCTTCTTTTGTTCTTCATGTAGGCTCCCACCAGAAGGTGTGGTCAAGATTTAAGGTAGATCTTCCCATCTCCAACTAAAGTTTGGTGGGGGCCTTTCCAATCAAATGATTGTATCAAGACGAATCCTTCACAGGTTACCCAACTAGTTTGGTTTTAGTTAATTCTGGTTGTAGTCATGTTGACAACGAAGAAGAGCTACCATAACATGGCTGCAGCTAGTAACACTGCTCAGATAAGGAACCATAACCACATGAATTTATGCCACTGTATTCAGACAAATCCCTCACTCTAAGAAGATTCTTCTTAACAGATTTGAAAAAAATACCATGGTCCATCCTTTGATGATTCCTCATGAAATAAAATTGAGTGGAGTTCTCAGAGCAGAGCAATATTTGTCTTAACAAATTAGGAGAAAAAATCTTGATTAGCAGTAACAACTATAAGTCTGTAGAAAAAGAGACATGGACGAATGGGGAGGGATATGGGGAGGAGAACCTATACTCACTCAGAATATGCTGTATGAAAAACATCTATTTTCAATTAAAAACAAGAAAAGAAGATAACAGGAAGATCACTAAAAACTTTCTTTAGAGGTTATCATATGTATTAAATTAATTTTACTACACAATAATATGTAGCTATTGCCCTAACCTAGGACCACAGCTGATAGAAATTACACCGATATATAATGTGAGAATCAGAGTCATTTTGATTTTTAAAAGGAGAGTAGGCAAAAGAGATCATTGTATATTCAGAGAGAAATATATTTGGCAGAGCTTCCACCATAAAGCAGGTGGGAAAAGAGTCTGCAACAGAAGGCCAGTGCAATGAAGCAGTGTAATAGGACAGGGGATATATGATCTTGAATGAGCACTTGGCAAAACGAGGAAACCAGATTTAAGCACTAATGATGAAAGATATAACAAAGAGGCACTCAAAAGAAGAAGAGAGGGATGGAGTCAAAAAGATTTACTTGCCAACGATATCTGCCATCTGTTAATGTGACAGTGTTTCATAAAGAGAACTTGTTCATAAACATGAATTAGTCAGCCTGAGAAACACACAGCCTGTGACATTTGACAAAACACAGATAATTGAATCTCTGTCAATTTTTAAGTCAAGTAGAATTATCCAACATTCTGAGTATTCAAATGTCCAAGAAGCACCAACGTGTCCTCGAAAAAGAAATGTTACTTTATTACTGCTTTAAACTTTAGTGACTGTTTAATTATTACTAACAAAATATTTTGTTCTGTGTTCAAAGTCCTGAAAAAGAAATTTATTGAAAAAAGATCTGGTAATGTCTATTCTACATAGATTACAGGTTGTCTTAAAATCATTTGCTCATCCTCATAAGTGAAATATTTTATTACTATATATAAACACTCATCAATAAGAGAGAAATTTTCACTAAAAGATGTACTGAATCCATTATCAGTTCTGAAGTAGGAACGCGTTAGTTTTATTAAATTTTGCAACATGGTTGATATCGCCATGAAACAAGCAGAACATGTTAGATAAAAAATAAAAGAAATTAGGGCAATGTCTCCAAAAGCCAACATCAGAGGAGAATAAAAATTCAGAGAAACCATAGCTATGTGTATCTATTTTTTTCTTTTCATACAATGATTAGCTTCTTCAAAACAGATGATGTAAGATAGGATTGGGTATAAAGGTATTAAAGCCCAAACAAATTGCTGCCATGGAGACAAAATACAAGCACAAAATTTGGGGAAGCCCCCATATATTTTTGACCAGATAATAGCACACATTTTTATTTATTACTGTGCACCAGTTAACTCTATGCCTTGCCTCTTTGTAACAGACATGTAAGTGATACCATCTAGAGATTTTAACTGACAAAGGACACAATAATCTCAACTGAGGTATTACAAATGAGTAGTGAATTTGAATTTGTTTAAGTGAGTGTTGACTTATTTACAACTTGTTATCAGCAAAGATTTATTTGAGTTAAAGTGAGATTCCATCTGAACTTATACATTTTCATGTTTTTTGGTATGAGATG
This sequence comes from Peromyscus eremicus, assembly GCF_949786415.1. Lineage (NCBI taxonomy): Eukaryota > Metazoa > Chordata > Mammalia > Rodentia > Cricetidae > Peromyscus > Peromyscus eremicus. Next base: position 49,321,890 of record NC_081426.1, on the reverse strand, counting down.
TTAATGATAATCTCACAGGTAGAAATTATTCCTAAATAGAGTCTATGTACTCTTGGATGACAGATGATAATGGGTAGGGATTTTTAACTTCAAAAAATCCTTAGGAAAAAATGATGACATACTGCAATTGTGATAATATTATATATAACATTTTTATGATAATATATGATGCATATACTTACAGTATTGAAAATTTCTGTGATAGTCCATGTGCATAACAGTTATTATAAGCTGAACTCTTTGACTCTTATGACAAGCATTCTCTTTTTTGATCATTTCTCTCACTGTAACAATTTGAGACACTGATTTAATAGCGAGTGTGCAGAGATATATGAATAAAAAGTTATTGATTGTAGTGAAGGAAATGTTTTGGCTACAGTTAACTAACAGGTTAATATCATAATTAAATACTGAATTAAAAGAGGGTTTCCATAGCCTGGCGATGGTGGCACACTTCTTTAACCCCAGCACTCGGGAGGCAGAGCCAGGCAGATCTCTATACCCGGCTTGGTATATAGAGCAAGATCCAGGACAGGCACCAAAACTACATGGAAACCCTGTGTCGAAAAACCACCTCTCCAAAAAAGAGGGTTTCCATTACAAATGGAAATCAAGAGTTCATATTGTGTTTATTGCAGGAAAACATTTCATTTATAACCATACATTAAAATCTCCAGAATGAGTTCATTGGAGTATCACCTCCACACTTAGACAATTATTGCTTAAAATAATTTCTAATGATAACTTTGATTTTTATTAGCCATGTTTCTGTGTTCATATCACTCTTATCTAGTATTACAGGTAATAATGTTATTTTTTTCAATTAAGTAATTATATGTCCCTTGGAGATATGTAGATTCATTGAAATGTCAAACAATCACACAAAATTGCATTAATAATTAGCATAAATAATATTTAGCAGAGCTATGTATTTTCTTGAACAATTTAGCACACATTTAATTGTTGATTTTACATTATTGGCATGAGATCTTTAAAAAGATACAGAGATGAGTTGCAATCTATTACGAAAAAAATACTACAAAGTAAACATGATAAAGTAAGATTTTGTAGTGTTAAATGTGTAAATTGTTTTCTTATCTTTGTTTCTTCTTTGCTCTTTGGTTCTTTACATCCTTAGTCTGTTCTTTTTGACCTTCCTCCTTCCTTTCCAAAGCATTGCTATCATGTGAATCAACTAACAGAATTGCGCCTCTTAGAAATAAATGCAAAATAGACAGAGGATATGAGTGTTCTTGAAAAAAAAGTGTATGCAAATAAGATAACTTGTCCTGCACAGCACAGCTAAAGCATAGTTATAAGCGTTATATAAACCTGCAAAAGAGGGTCATGGTACAAGGAGACACTGGACTCTTGATTCACTTCGGAAATGAACAATTTATTCTTCACACTGTTGTTTACATACCCTTTAGGAGCCAGCTGCTAAAAATAGCCCACAAGGATGGCTATTCCATTGATCCCTTTATCTGAGTTCTTCCTTCAGCCTTGTTGTCTTGGTTTTCATGGGTGGTCAGTATCTCCTGACTGCAGTTTTCTGCAATCCTGTATCCAGATCTCAGTCTGGGTTTGTGCTTTTGAAAGGAATTGCAGACCACCTAGACCTCAGCAATATCTGAGTAAAGTGAATTTAAAATAAAATAAAGTACAAAGTATCATTGAGAATTATATATATCATGGTATCTCTTTCCATGATATATGAGTTGCGGGGGGGGGGGGGGATGCTGTGGGGCGGGAGGAGGGAGGACAGGGGACTCTGTGGTTGGTATGTAAAATGTATAGAAACTCTCTTAATAAAAATTGAAAATAAATTAAAAAATAAAAAAGAATTATATATATATGATATATACATATGATACCTATATATGATATAAATGTATTTATCGTATTTTAGAAAAGATTTTACTGTTGAAACAAGTTTACCAGTCAGTTTTCTATACAGGCAAGTTCTAATTTTAATAAATAATGCTTTTCAAATAACAAGCATATTTACTAACACAATCTATATTATAATACGTTTTAACATATCAGAGAACATGATATTTTTTTCAAAAAAAATCAGTAAGACCATTTTGATAGGGCACTTTACTTTTACTCTACCAGAAACAAACAACATTGTGATTCCAATTATGTGAGCCTCTTAATCAATGTATGATAAGAGAAATAGAGATATTTTCCTCATTTAAAGAGTAATGTTTTCTGTATATGTACCTTGGAGTATAATATCATAGAAATATAAGATTTAAAATGTCAACTGGAGATGCATAGGTTGCTGTACAGTGAAGATCATTGGCTACAGCTGTTGATCTAAAGTTTGTGAGTCAGAAGTTAGTCAACAAGCTTGGTTCAGTGCTATGGAACCTGCATGGGATCGGACAAGGCCCTCTGCATACAAGAGACAGTTGAGTAGCTTGGTCTGTTTGAGGGGCCCCTGGCAGAGGGATCTATCCCTGGTGCATGACTTTGCTTTTTGGAGCCTATTACCTGTGGTGGGATGCCTTGCTTAGTCTTGATGCAGGGGGAAGTTGGGGAGGTGGTCCTGCCTCATCCGAAGGTACCAGGAGTTGCTAACTGCCCATGGGAGGCCACTCTTCTAGAGGACTTGGGATGGATTCCCTAAACATGTCCAACAACTGCTTGTAACTCAAGTTCCAGGGAGCCAATATACTCTACTAGCCTCTGAGGGCACTCCAAACAGTATGGTGAACAGATACACATACAAACCAACCATTTACATACTTAAATAAAAATGTATACAATCTCCAAGAAAATTTTAAAGTCAATTACATTATAAAGGAAAATTTTAGATTTAAATAAACTTTCATTTACTGTAGTAAAACGGATCAAGTTAATTAATGTAAAGATAATGTTAATGGTGGGACACATGTTCAGAAAAGTAAAGCGGTATTGTGTGGAGCATAGCCAAATCCATTAATCAAAATATAGTGTATCTAATAAATAAAGACTAGATAATTAATTGGAGGGGGAATGGCTGGGGTGGGAGGAGTTGGAGGGAGAAAAGTTAGGAAACAGGAGTGATGAGGATGCTGTGTCTATGTATGCAGCTCTCACAAATAAAATGAAGTGAAAATATCTAGTTGATACAAATGACATTTGCTAAGAAAACAGTGCACATACACTCTACCATACATGGTCATACACACACACACCACACACATACAGACACACACACACACACACTCACACATCAAAAAAGGGCTTAAATCTAATTAAATGCACATCAAACAGAAAATATTTTGAATCAGTCATTTAATAAATGCATATTTCCATAACAACTAAATCAACATTGCTAAATCCTGTATTCCCTACAGTCATTGAAAAGGGGACATTATTACCCAATCAATACACATTTACCAAGAAGCAACAAGTTATAGGCATTTGTAATTGTTAGGCTGTGAAAATAATGTGAGAATCCCATTCTAAATTACATAAAAATTAATTTTAAATATTCATGTGATATAATTTATAAAGAAATATAAAACAAATGATATACTAAACCTGACTATAAGGATGAATGTAAATTAAAATTCAGGAATTGTAATACACAATTATGCTAAGACTTAATATGGAAGGCATTAAATGCATACAATTAAAACATAAATTTTAAGAGCTCTGAGGAATAAAATATTAAATCATACCCATCCATAAAATCAGTTACACTTTTAACTTTAGCAAAAGATACTGTTCCTTAAATATTGATGCCACTCGGATGGAAGAATAAATACCGTGGGGTTTATAAATAAACTTTCTCAGTTAGGGAGAAAAACAGAATACCAACATTAAGAGAAATGTAGCATGGCCAAAGAAGTCTTCATTAAAATGAAGGTATGCAGAGTGTCTAGGAAAAGGAAAATTCATTTTTCATGCTCTCCATTTTGTCATTAATGATTTATGATTGTGAAAGATGGTCAGCAAAGCAATAGAAAAGCCAGTTCTTATACCATAGACAACGAATGATTCTATCTTCCTATATTTATACTCAACAATGGGAGTCTGAGTTTTAATGATGCAAATGTGTCTAAAGCAGAAAAAAAAAACAGAAAATGTGTAAAATATAAAGGAAAAATATTGTTCCTTTTCAGAGTTGAAGTTTTTGTCTTCTAGGTACTATCTGTATTTTCCTCAGGTAGCCTGGAATATCACTGAGTTTGGAAGTAGGAACTTGGAAGGCGCCTAGGTTAAAAGAAAAAAAAATATCCTTTTTGTTCTGATACCAGCATGGTCAGTATTCTTATAAAAAGTTCAGGACAAAGACCCACAAGTAAAACCCTATGAAGACACAAGGAGAGGATGACTCCTATAGACTGGGAAAGTAGCATTACAATGAAATCAGCCATAGAATGTCTTATCTCAGATTTGTAACCTCCATACTTGTAGAATACCATTTCCTATTGTTTACTCTATCAGTTCTATTCTTCTCTGATACTGCTGTGCTGCACAAATCTAGAGTAGCTAGAGTCTACATTATCAACTATGTTCATTTTCTTTCTCTGCAACACTGTGTACTGTTGGATTAATTAATAGAACTCCCCCAGGAAGGGAAACAGTGGATGACAATTTATATTTGTAAAGCCTAATTAATAAAATGGAAATAGTACTGCTATTAACTATCTGAAATATGCTTTAGCAAGAAATGATTTTACTTTCAAATAACTAAAATATAATAAACATTTATCAGACACTAGATTTATAAAAAGCAAAGTAAAGTAATCCATTTCTCACCATTGACTAGATTTAAATAAATTCCTGGAAACATGAACTTATTATTGTAATATTCATGTGACTCTAAATATAATCTATTGGTGCTCACATAAGCTAGTTTTGGTCAATAAATTGATTTAATATTCTTAAGAAGGACCATCTATTTTAAAACAACAAAATAAAATTTAAAATGACACGTGATTGTACTAATAATTGTGTTTGTTTATTATTTTTGAAGAGTGATTATTTATTTGGCACCACAATTTGGACTTCAAAATTGAAAGAGTCAGATTTCTTACTTGCCATGTGCTTAGAGTTTGGAATGGTATGCAATGAGTTGTCTTGGAATGACAGATTGTTTGATGAGCCATAAGGATCCTAATAAAGTGGACAAGTGTAGCCTGCCAGCACAGGCAGTATGTAAAACTGAAGTGATCCCGTATTATGCCTGAATTTTATATTTAAGAAAATTAATAAATGCCAAAACAAGTGAATGTAAGCCTTCTGATACTAATTATTTTCAATACATTTATCAGGAAAATAAAAAAAAATTCTTAGAATACATAAAATTTGAATCAAAAATAAATTTGAAAGTTTTGAATGTGCTTTTGTAAGTGTGTGTGGTAGGTCTGTGTGTATATGTGTGTGTGTGTGTGTGTGTGTGTGTGTGTGTGTGTGTGTGTGTGTGTGTGTAGTGTGACTTGGTTAACATACATTACTGAGAGTCTTTTGGTACTCTAAGTAACATAAATTACTTAGAACTTTTCACGTACTTGCCTTGTCCTGTGTGCAAAGTCAGAATACTTCACATCTCATTTCTCAATCAGTGCAAACTTCATTTGCTCTATATGACACTAGGTTGAGGTATTATTAAATTGTAAAGTTTCCATCTATTCTATATTTAACTGGAACACTTTGACAGTGCCCCACCCCACTAACCTCTCATCATTACCTTTAGACAAGTATATTTGCGCTAAATGATTTATTCAATGGCATCAGGCCAGCCAGCAATATTCTCTTTATGTAGATTAACAGCTTTTTATTTTCCCACTTGGGTTGACCCCCTGAGCCTTGTCAACTCTGATTTCATTTCCACAAAATAGGGAACATCATACTTAACACAGTTCCACTGACTATCTCTACAATTATTTTCTTACTCATGAAAAGTACCTCAAAGCACAAAGAACAAAATGCTGTCTTTCACATTACAAACAGCAGAGAGAGCACATTTGGGGAGAAATAATTGCTACATTTCACTGGATTTGGTCTAGACTAGAATTAGACATTTCCTTCATCTTTGTCAAGGGCTCTGACAATGGAGGAAAGCTGCTTATTTTCTAGTAGGAAAACACAGGCAAATATTGTTGGCATTCAGAACAATTATCAAATTCTTAGGAGTTGAAAATACATTTGTCCCTTTATTTAATAGTGTAGCCATTTTTCCAAACAGAACAACACCTCTTACAATAATCTTTTCTACTGTACTTCCTAACCTACTTTCTGTTACTTGAACTTCACTTGCCTAACTTCTCCGTTTTAAAAATTTATTTTCCTTTGTTTTACATCTAGTATCCTCCTATGAGTGAGTACATACCATGTTTGTCTTTCTGAGTCTGGGTCACCTCACTCAAGATATTTTCTAGTTCCATCCATTTGTCTGCAAACCTCATGATGTCATTGTTTTTCTCTGCTGATTAGTACTCCATTGTGTATATGTACCACATTTATTTATTCATTCTTCAGTTGAAGGGCATCTAGGTTGTTTCCAAGTTCTGGCTATTACAAACAATGCTGCTATGAACATAGCTGAGCATGTGCCCTTGTGGTATGATTGAGCATTCCTTGGGTATATGCCCAAGAGTGGTATAGCTGGATCTTGGGGGAGATTGATTCCCAATTTTCTAAGAAAGTGCCATATTGATTTCCAAAGTGGCTGTACAAGCTTGCATTCCCACCAACTGGATCAGGCCCTCTATATAAGTGAGACAGTTGATTAGCTTGAACTGTTTGGGAGGCACCCAGGCAGTGGGACTGGGACCTGTCCTTAGTGCATGAGCTGGCTGTTTGGAACCTGGGGCCTATGCAGGGACACTTTGCTCAGGCTGGGAGGAGGGGAATGGATATGCCTGGACTAAATCTACCAGGTTGAACTGAATCCCCAAGGGAGTCCTTGCCCTGGAGGAAATGGGAATGGGGTGTAGCCTGGGAGGGTGCGTGAAGAGGGAGGACAGGGGAATCCATGGCTGATATGTAAAATTAAATCAAATTATGAAAAAATAAAAGAAAAAGAAAAAATTATTTTCTTTCTTCTCCCAACCATATACTTATCATAACTTCCATGGATTTGGACCATTTATACTTTTTTCTCTTTTAATTAATTCTGCCTTTTTTGTTACATTTTGATGTATGCATTTATTTGCTTATGATTTCATTTATTTGAGACAGCATTTCACATTGTAGACCAGGCTGGTGGAAAACACAGTAATCCTTTTGCCTCATTGATCTCCTGGCATTACAAGACTGTGGCATCACATGTGACCCTGATAAATATATTTTAAAATTATATACTGGTTTCCACTTTTGACTCACTATGGAAAACAAATTACAATTGTCATAAAATCCTGCAAAACATGAAAGATCTTGATTATATATATATAATTATAAAATTTATTAAAAATTATATTTTATAATAAAAATATATATATATATATATTTTAAACTTCTTAGCAGTTCAAAAAGAATAGTAGGTGCTAAATAAAACTTCTAAGGTTGTTATATTTTTTTTAAATAAATTATTCTCTGTGATGACACAAAACTATTATGGAGAGTTTGAATAAACCATTGCTTTATGCAACATCATAATTTAAAAATAACTTGATCAAAACCTGAAGAGATTTAATTGACATTGTTATGTATAATTCAAATATAGTCTCTTTGCACATATGAGCATCTATTTCCTTATTTAGAGAACTGCAACTAAACAAACCAAACATCTTGAGGGGCTTGAAAAGAATTCTGATTCTAAAATCAATTTTTTTAAAAAAATATACTAGAGTCAACTCATGGTCATTAAAGAAGAATACTTCAAAGTTGAACTAAGGTGATACAAAATTTAGGTAAATATATATTTACAAGGCATGAAGGGAAATCTCTTAACCATAAGGTTAAGTATGTGATCCACACTTTAACATATGTGCTGATTCCATGCAGCCTTTGGAGGTTCTTTATAAATCTAGTGTGCCTGAATTTTCAGTTGATTCCTAAATAGATGAGACATTTCAAAATAGCATACTATAGCACCAATAAGAAAATTTGCCATTAAATTTTACATTGTTAGTTATCAGCATACATAATATGTCATATGTAAGCATTAGTAGTTTGTTTTAAACACAAAATACTCACACCATTGAAATACCATAAAGAATACTTGCAGACAACTTCATGATTCAGTTACAATGTGTCTTTGATGTTCCTCCCTGGGCATAAAAATTCAGACTTCAATAAAAAAATTCAGAGCAATTGATGTCTGAAACCAACACTGAGAAAGGAACTACCTTCTGTGTAAATAATTACATTTATTTAGCTTCCATCCTCTCCCTATTTTTTCTGCTCTTAAGGAGTGAAACCTCATGAAACTTTCCAAGTCAAATGTTTTGCATTCTTGCTCATACCATGCACAGATCTGTCTTCACTCTCTTGTTGAAGACGCCACATGGCAGAATCATGGAACATAGGGAAATCAAGCTAACTGTGATCTAACTCAAAGGACATTTGTATTTTATTGGGATATGTTAATATGCAATTAAAGCATCACTATTAAAGAAAGAGGGGAAGAGTAAGATATACCCCAGAACATAGAATAGTGATCTCAAAGAAGAGTCATGCATTAGTGAAACTGCTTAAGTTGCTCCTTTGGGTTCTTAAAGATATTATTTCTTATGTAAGGGTGGATTGATTATCTTTCTCCTCATAGTAAACAAAAATACCTGTCAGGAATCAATTTAAGAAAGAAAATATTGAGGGGATGTAAGTCATCATGGTGGGGGGAGCATGGTGACTAAAATGTGCTTTCTTTCTCATCTGATTGGAACTAGAAGGAGAAAAGGCATAAAAAATGGGACTATAAACCACAAGACACCATTCCACAAACTCTCTGCAGAGACCAACTTTCTCCAAAAAGGCCTCATCTCACATTTTCATAATTTCCAAGCAATGCCTTCAGATTGGGAACCAAATATTCAAATGCATAGTCCTGTGTGGGAAGTTGTCACTTTCAAAGTATAACAGAAGTTTTCTCTGATTTCTCAAGTTCAGTCTATGTATGAATTGTCCGATTGTCAACTTATTTCCCTAATTGAGAGTGGTGATAAAAAGAAGTAAATGCTGTGTTTTGTTAAGCACTCTGTTCCTGCCACTTAGAATACAATTTAAATATATTATAAAATTGTGTAAAGGATGCTTGGATAGTGAATGGCAGTCAGTAGACTTCCTGGGAAGCAGGATATATACAGGCAGTTGATTAACTATAGTACTCAGGCCAGTTCCAGTTGAAGCTCTAAAACATTATCACATTTGGTAGTTTAAAACAATGAGAATTCATTATATTACTTACCTAGGGTTTTACACATGAGATGGCTTTCATAAGTCTAAACTCAGCACACTGGTGGCAATTTATGTACCTCAGAGAACGCTCTTGTATTTTCCAGATTTAACAGCATATACAAGTCCACATCCCTTGGTCTGGGACCTTTTTTTTTTTTTGTCTTCATTCTCAGATCATATCTTTCTCAAGATGACTATTCTGTTCTCCTCTTCTACATTTGGAAACCCTTGTGATATCTAAGTGACATCCCTGAAAATCCAGAATAAAGGATCTCTGTGTATCATAGTCAGTATATTAGCATCTATCATAAGTGGAACTGTTTGCCTGAAATTCTGATGTTGAATCTCTAAGCCTCCACTACTTGATTGGATTAGACATTAATTTAAGTGGCAAATTAACCTTAAAACAGTGTTTCAAGCACTTTCCTGAGATCAATAGAACTGCTATTCTTACAAGAAGAAAAATTGACTCTAGAGATGACCACGCACAAACAAAAGGCCAAAATAACTTGAAGGTGGCTACCTGCATGTCAAAGAGAGAGACTACTGGACAAAGCAAGCTGCTGAAAAACACTACATTGGATTTCCTCTTGGAAAGTTTGAGACAGTCACAGTTTTGTCATAAGCAGACATCCTAACATGCACATCAGCGCTCTTTTTTTCCTGAAATCCTACTGTACATTATCTGTTTTGCAACCAGTTACTCATAGACCTATTTATCTACATATGAATTTAGTTCTCTGTATATCTCTACCTGTTGTTTTATATGACTCAAAACTTTATACTTAGATACACTAGTCTTCCTTCTCAAGTCTCTACTTTAATTTTCCTTTAGTGTCTTGTGTCTACCATGTGATACCTTTCCATGATTAAGAAAATGCATGTAGAATCAATGTGCCATTTGGATGTATAAGATGTCGATTAAAATGCTTGACATTCAGAAGTGGTGCATAATTGTCCTGAGTTAGCAAATTGTGCAGGATCATTTTAGTTTCCTTTTCATTGACTAAATAATCTCCCCCCTGTTTAAATCCCAGTTGTAACAATTAGCTCAAATAATTGTCTCTGTACCATTCACACTGCACAGTGAGATATTTTTCAACTTTTACTTTGAATTATACCTCCACTGAGGCTCATATATTATCATAATGGATTTTGCTTATGTTAAATTAGATGCTTTTTTCCCCAAAAGGATAAAACATTTTCCACATAAATAAAGCTGTAAAATGGAAAAATGTACCAACATACTCTTAAACGTGATGTTTGCATAAATACTCTGCAAATGTAATAGCTTATTGCTGTGGCATCCATAAGAGTAGTTGTATGAGTAATTCAAAAGTTCTATAAATGGAAGATTGCCTATATCTATAATCTAAATTTATTCAAATGTATTTTGCTTTTCTCTCCTCACACATAATATTTGGAGAATGAAAAATATGTTACTATAAAACATATATGGGGTGATTAAATTTATGATTGTAGGGGTTAACTAATTCATTTGATGTTAAACTTTAAGTTTACTATTTACCTGTTTTTCCACACCCTATCTTCAAGCTGAAAATAATTTAGAGTTTTAATTTCAATTAAATATGTTACTTTAGAAATACTTTATTTTCTAATCATTAACAAACAAATTACTTAATGCCTTCATCATGTCAATTTAAAAGGAAAAATTAGTAAATAATATGGTAAATAATAGTACATAATATAATTACATTTACAACCTCCAAAATTTTTGCAGTACTGAAGATAAAACCCTGAGCCTTTTATATAGTATTCAAGTATTCTATGACAGAAGAATACCATTAATCTCTATAGATTTGTTTCCTATGTATCTCTATGACATTGGATAAAATTATATATGTACTATGTCTTAAACAGAATGATTAAAAAATTCTTGATGACTGACATAATAAAATACTGCTTAGTGAACAGTTTATATGAAGTTATAAAAAACCAATTATCTTCTATTATATCCTAAAGAAAGCAGATGGACCTATGCTCTGCTCATACTGAGAATTTATATCTGTCCTTCTGATAATATAAATATTAACTTTACAATCTTTTGATGTAAATCTTTTTGATTTATTTATTTGTAAAATTTAAGTGAAAATAAATCAAACTTATGCAAACACATATTTGCTTCATAAAGATGATACGAATTTAAAAGATTTTTAAATTTATTTTTTTCTACCTGTTTTAAAATTAGCTACAGCTATACTAGGTAAAAACTTGGGTTATGCCAGGCGGTGGTGGTGGTGCACGCCTTTAATCCCAGCACTCGAGAGGCAGAGGCAGGCGGATCTCTGTGAGTTCGAGGCCAGCCTGGGCTACAGAGCAAGATCCAGGACAGGTACCAAAACTACACAGAGAAACCCTGTCTCAGAAAACCTAAAAAAAAAAGAACTTGGGTTATGCTATGAAAAGATCATATAATATTATGAACATTTATGAGATAAGCACCAATTTAAAATGGATATAGGTAAACAGTAAGAATAGTTTATTTTCTACATTGTTAATATTTTAAAGTTTCTCCTATATTAACATTAAAACATCTACATAGTTATGGTTTGTTAGTGGAATATTTATTCTTTTGTTGTTGTCATAAACCAATTCTTTAGTAACCTTCTTTGACTGACAGGAAGCTTTTCTGCCTTAGATTCTAGAAAGTAGATATTTCTTTAACACCTGCAGGAGTAGTTTCACTGGCTATTTTGCATCTTCTCTCTGTTCAAATTTACTAACTTAACCCCATTTTACCTCAAATCTCTAATAAACATCTAATCTAAGTGTTTTGTGAATTACCACTATCCCATGTTTATTATACTTTCATTACTCTAATAAATACTGGAGAAAATAAAATGATAACAAACAGAAGGTTTACTTGATTCACAATGACAAAGGTTTCACTCAATAGTCAGTTGGCCCAGTTGCTTTCATGCCTTATACAAAGATACCTCTCGTGGCAAGAGCATGTTGGAAGGCAAATTTATTCACTTCTTATAAGGACGCTACAATCCTTCTTACCACAAGAAGATAGTTGGAAAGCAAAGGGATAAGAGAGAAGGAAGGAACACACCTCTAACGAGAAATAAATTAGACAGCTATGGTTAAACAGGTGCAGGGGAACTGGAAAAAGAGGATCAAATGGGGGGCATAGAAAGGGATAAGGAAGGACACAAGGAGAGAGAAAGCTAAACTAATATCAAATTGGAAATCTAATACAGGAAAGTTACTTAAAATTTGTAAATACATGATAGATATTTGTAGCATGAATCCTAATTGGTCTTAATAATAAAAACCAAGAGTCAGAAATCAGGATGAAAGCTGAAAGATCAGAGAAGCAGAGCAGCCAGCCCCTAGAGAGACTTACTACATCTACTGAATTCTCACCGGAAAGGAGGGGAGGGTGAGCTCCTGACTACCCTGGCCTTATATTCCTCTCTCTGTCCAGCTATATCACTTCCTATCTCCACTTCCCTAATGCTGGGATTAAAGGTGTGAGACCCCAAGGGCAAGGATTAAAGATGTGTGAAACCACTGCCTGACCTCTATGGCTAACAGTGGTTCCACACTCTTCAGGTAAGCTTTATTTGTTAGATCACAAATGAAATATCTCCACAGAAATCTAAATAGAATGACCAAATAACAAGGGAGACAAAACCCCCAATAGACATCTTATGGAACCAAATGAAGCCTCCAGTTCTGAGAATAGGTTGCATCTGATCAAATTGTTGACCAAAGGATCCACATGGAAACCCCCAAACAATCCAGACTACTGTCAAGGATATTGGTTGCTCTCCAAAAGCTGATAGTAAAGCATTATTGCAGAAGACAACACCTTTTGAACTCAATAAACGTAGATTATTACATTTATTAATAGCTTCAAATCCTTTGATCTACAACGGTGACCTGTCTGTAAGACACAATGCTGCTGTAGTTGCACAAAAGTTGTCCCCACAACTACTAACCACTATCTGATTGGATTTAAGGCTCACTCCATGAGATCGATTCTATGCCTGACACTGCTTAGGTTGCCAAGAATCTTAGACAAAATAGGTTATGGACCTGCAAGAAACCCAAATTGTAATTTTTTGCTAAAGAAATGTATCAATAAAATGATTCCTAATGACATTCTGCTATATTTAAAATTCAGTGCCTTGCTAAGCTAATTCCAAAGAGACTTCCTTCTTCAGTAGGTGGGAACAAATATAGAGGCCAATCGTTAGACAATATGAAGAGAGTGAGAGACTTGGGAATGGTCAACCTTAAGTGAGATATCTCCATCAAATCCCTCTCCTCATGGCTCAGGGAACCCTAAGGAAGAGGAAGCAGAAAGAATATATAAGTGCCAGCAGGGATGGAGGACATCAAAGAAACAAGGTCTTCTAAACACAGATGTACTGAAGATCATATGAACTCACAGAGATTGTGGCAGCATGCACATGCCAGCATAGTCTGAGCTAGATTTGGTCCTAGTGCTGAGGGAAAGTAACTGCAGGCTTCCATCTCTAAACCTGAAGCTGTCTGTAACTGAGTTTTCTTCAGAGGAATAACAAACCACACTTAAGGGCAGGCCCCATTGTCAGCATAGTCAACACAAAATGAACTCAATGTTATTTTCATCATTTTTTGTTTCATAATGCTTGGTCTAGGCATTTTTAAAGCATTACAAGTCTTTCACTTATATATTATGTTTCTTTTGTTCTTTAATGGGATTTTTTCTGTAAGAATGTCTATGTCTCTGTATCTATATGTGTTTCTTGTACTTTTTCTTTGGCTCTGTATTTTCTCTTTGCTTTTTGTAGCTAGAGTTTTCCTGCCTGGCCCACAGTCAGGACAAATCTCTCTCACCTGCCAGTCCCACAGACTTTCAGACCCAACCAAGTAAACACAGAGACTTATATTGGTTACAAACTGTATGGCCGTGGCAGGCTTCTTGCTAACTGTTCTTACAGCTTAAATTAATCCATTTCCATTAATCTATACCTTGCCACATGGCTCGTGGCTTACCGGGATCTTCACATGCTGTTTGTCATCCTGGTGGCTGGCAGTGTCTCTCTGACTCAGCCTTCCACTTCCCAGCTTTATTCTCCTCCTTGTCCTGCCTATACTTCCTGCCTAGCCACTGGCCAATCAGTGATTTATTTATTGATCAATCAGCAACACACTTGACATACAGACCATCCCACAGCAGCTTGCTTATATTGTCCTAATCTGCTTCATTTGTTTTTCTTTCATCTTAATTTATTTTATGATTTTTTTATTTATGTTTATTTTCTAATTAGAGAAACAAAAAAAATGGTATGGGTTGGGTGGGGGATTAGGAAGTTGGGAGAATCTAGGAGAAAATAGAATGGAAATAAAAATCAGAATATATTGGATACAAATCTATTTTCAATAAAAATAAAGACAGAAAAAAAGGGGAAGAAGATGGATCTAGTATCTCATTCAATGTATCCCAATCAATTCATGGTAACATTTTCTAACATTAATTTCTAATGACCAAAAGATTTAAATTTCCCACCAACATTCAGTGGTGCCATGCATGAGGCCAATTCCTTAACATATATGCCATGGCAGTGCATTTCAGATCTGTAGTATAAGACTCAGCTTAATTTTATTTGGTTTATTTTGTTCATATCCTAAGTAATTTAGCAATGATTTATTTGAGTAACAGTTCTTCAACTTCATAATAGTTTTGATATGGCTAATGCCATAATGAATGGCATGTATTTTAGCTACCTATTAAAATATGGAATATGAACTACCTAAGGGCAGAGATGATCATTTATATAAATACCTTTTTCCCTTTTACTTAAGGAAGAATAGACTATACTACTACTATATATATAGACTATATCTATACTCCCAATGCATCTGTAAGCCACGTGATTAGTTATATTACATGGTTAGGATTAAGTCATTAAAAGATCATAGAAGCTCCCATGATGTGCCTTCCATCCTGTGCAGATCTGCAGTGCAGAAGGCAAGTAAGTGCCATCTGTACTATGCTCTTATAACTTCTCTTATTTTTTTAGATGTTTCTGTTTGTTTTTAAATCACTCTTTATAGAGTCTTATCATTCATTTCTTCTCTCAATAGATATGGTGGATCTTCTGAAACTACCCAACACTTTTCTGGATTTTTGAAATACCAGCATTTACCCTGAAGATATTCATAATGATAAAAAATCATTGAAAAAAACTGATTTGGGGCATTTAGGTTTTTTACAGAAATACATATTTAACATTTCTGCATTAGTAAAAGGCACTTCTGTAGACTTCAGACATTCCAATATCCCCATTTGCTCACATTTCACATCTAGTAATACATAATATTTATTATCAGGTATTCTGCAATTTTTCATTTTTACAACTTCTAAAGATATTGATTTGGTTGACTTTATATCAACTTGACACAAGCTAGAGTCATTTGGGAAGGTCTCTCAATTTAGAAAATGCCTCCATAAGATTGGCCTGTGGGGCATTTTATTGATCAGTGATTGCTGGGGTGGGGAGCATTTTGGGTGATGTCACCCCTGGACAGGCGGTCTTGAGTTACATAAGAAAGCAGGCTTAGCAAGGAAAGAGGAGCAAATCAGAAAGCGCCATCCCCCCATGGATTCTTCTTCAGTTCTTGCAGAATTCCTTTGAGAATAGAATGTAATATGGGACTGTATGCAGAAACAAACCCTTTCCACCCAAAACTGACTTTGGTAAAGGTCTTTATCTCATCAATAAAAGACTAACTAAGGTAGATTTCAAATAACCAGGGTTGATTACATATGTCAATAATTTGTTGGAAACTAAAACCACTTAAAAATAATTAAAATTATCCATTTGCTTTAAATAACAATAACAGATAAATTACATATTATTAAATTATTTTTATAAAATTAAATATAATTTGTAATATATAAAAATAAAAATGTTAGAATATATTTCTTCCATATATCTAGTTTAATAAGAGGCAGCCAGATTTTCCTATCTGTTTCCTCATTCAATGATTCACAAAATGCTGTTTTGGATTTCAGTATATGAAGCAAGTCTAATTCACAGAGATAGGTGGTTGGCAGAGGAAGTAAGGAAGTAACAGTTTAATAAACATTTAAAGTATTTGTACTTATATTTCCTTGATATTGTACCAGAACTATATAAGGCATTGATGCTTCTAATTCACTTTCTTTCTAGAGATTTGAATTTTTTATTCTGAATAATAAAAAAAATAGTATTTTAGATTGACTTTAAAATATCAAGCAACTGAACATTAAGGTTTTTTTCACATTTTGTTATAGTTCCTTGTAAAATATATAGTCATTTATCTAATATAATCACACAAAAGAATAGAAAGTTTTTAGTATAGACAACATGCCAAGTTGAGTACAATGAACAGTAGTTACCTTGATGTTAATTCTAGTTTAAAACCTGATTTTTGTTAGATATTTCTTAATTTGACAGACTCAACTTACACATATTCAAAAAAAAAAAAAAAAACCTCACATTTCAGAGGCAGAATAACCAGGGTCTGTTCATCAGTCATTTTTTTATAAATAAAAGTGTGAAGTCATGCTGTGGGATGTTCTATATTGTGTGAATGTGTTGCTCTGAATGGTTGATAAATAAAACGCTGATTGTCTGGTAGCCAGGCAGGAAGTATAGGCAGGATAAGCAGACAAGGAGAATTCTGGGAAGTGGAAGGCTGAGTGAGTAGATACCAGCCTACTGTCCAGGGAACAGCATGTAATGGCACATAGGTAAAGCCACATAACATGTGGCAAAACATAGATTAACAGAAATGGGCTGAGTTTAAATGTAAGAGCTAGTCAGTGGTAGGTCTGAGCAAATGGCCAAGCAGTTTTAATTAATATAAGCCTCTGTGTGTTTACTTGGGTCTGAGCAGCTACAGACCATATAGGACAGGAAATCTTTTAACTACAAAGTCATAACTAATGTTATTTCAGGTCTTGAGTCAAATACTTGAAAGCAATGATCTTTCATTGCCATTACATTTATATATGTGACAAATTTTCTATTTGTACTTCTCATCTTATTGAATACAATAATATTTAATACTAAAAATAATAAATTATGATTTCTGAAGGTGAAACTGGAACACTGAATTTTAACTGGCTGTGTGGAACAGTGAGGTCTTCATACTAGACAGCGTGGTACTAAAGTAAGAGGATACAGGGAACCTTCATTTTGCAGAATCACTAGAAATGTCAAAATATCTGAAAATACAAACAACAATTTGATACTGTAATGAAAATATTTTGGCACCTAAAATGAATTTGGGAGAATAACAGTGGTATATATTGACTATATGCAGAAATTCTGATTTATATCTTATTATAAATAGTATATGCAAAATTATTGATTTATAACTTTCTCATAAGGATACATTGGAGAGATGGGGAAGGGGAGCAGAAAGAGTGGAGGAAGAAAGAGGGGCAAAGGTCACATTAAACAATTCATTTGGCTTTTGTTTGTTTATTTCTATGTTATCTTTTACTTTAATGGACGTTTAAATACTTTATCTAATCTAAGTCTTATCATTAAGGTTCTGTAGAAAAATACATTGTGGTTTTTGTTTGTTGTTTTGCTTGATTTTTGAGATTTTATTCTAATTACAAAATTTCCCCCTTCCCTCTACTCCCTCAAAGTTTTGCCATGTACTCCTACCTGATCTCTTTCTAATTCATAGCCTTTTTTTCCACTAGTTGTTATTGCATGGACATATATAACTGCGCATGCATGTGTGTGTGTGTGTGTGTGTGTGTGTGTGTGTGTGTATACCTGAATGCAATCTGTTGAGTTCATATTATGTTACTTGTATGTATCTTTTCAGAGATGATATTTTTGCACTGGACGATCAATTGGTATGTTCTTCTCTGGGGAGAACCACCTCTTTCTTTCCCAGCCTTACTCAGTTAACTGTGGTTCTCTATGTAGCGTCAGTTTTCCTTATGCAGTTTCCCATGTTTGATGGTGTTATCCTTGTTTAGTTCACATTTGGCCAGGAGTGTTGGTGAGACTTTATGGGTGCTGCTTCCAATGTTTCTAGGAGACACAATCTGACAGCAAAGTCTCTGATGCTCTGGCTCCTACAATCCCTTCATCCTCTCTTCCTCAGCAATGAATTCATTTGTGTCCTGTGCTTGATGTGGGCAAATGGCCAATGTGTCTTAGTTATCATCTAATTCCATCCTCATCAGTTAATGCTAGTATCTTTGTACTAGAGGATCAAATTTCTTCTAAAAATCCAGAGAAAGGAAAAAGCCTCAGAAGTTCGAACAGTGCATGTGTCCACCGCATTATTTAAAAGAGTTTTGTTCAAGTCTCTCATCATAATTCTATTCAGAATTTTCATCACTCAAACAAATCATTGTTTTTGACATGTGTCTGGTTAACAAACCTATTCCAAAAGGTTATGCCCTCACCATAGATAACTTATTTACACATTTTGAGAATACTAATATAATGTGTTATTAATATGCATGTCATGTAATATGTCTTCAGACTAAAGCATGCCCTTTAACCCTTCCCCTTTCTCTTAAAAAATGTCAACTTGTATTATTTTACAATGAAAAAGACTTTAAATTAGAATGGGTCCAAGGAGATTGGAAATCATTTTATTATATCATTAATTAAACAGATTGCATGGAGGAAATAAACGGGACATAATAAATTGTATTTCAGTGTATATAGCTTTGGGTACTTAAGACTCAACTATTTACATATATGTATATAACTGATATGTATGTATACAAAAATAAATATGTGTATGTGGTATTTACTAAATGCTTAAAGACTAATGGTGTGTGTGTGGTGTGTGTGTGTGTGTGTGTGTGTGTGTGTGTGTGTGTGTAAATTGGTTGAAATATTGCCCACAAGTAAAGTCTGAATCTGAAGTACAACAGAGATGGTACATGTGGTTCCTGAGATGTGTTCTCAGCAGTAGAAAATAACTGCTCACTACGTTCTCCCTCTGCTTTGCTTCTCCACCTCTACTCCTCTTTCTTTGTCTTACTGTCTTCTCTTTTATCTGCAAGGAAATGAAGCATGGCGGTAAAACTCTAGGAACACTAGCAATGATACAACTTGTACTCAGAGGCATCGTCAATGTTCATACTTAGTATTTTTACATTTTACCATGAAGGACACCACTACAACCAAAATAAAGCCTGTTAAATTGATGACTGACAAGAAAAAGTACAGTTATTGCTTAAGGGATGGAGATTTGAAAATATTATATAGGATTATTCATGTATCCCTCTGTGAAAATTGTTAGTTGTTTTTCCCAAAATCTGAGATTAGATTGAATGTGTGGGTTAAACTAAAGTCTTCAGGCTAAATATATAAATACACACACACACACACACACACACACACACACACACACACACACATATTTGTTTATACATATTTACTATATATTTTTATAATATATATTTATATATATTTTCATATATACATATACATGGCATTTGAATTTCCTCCTGAATTTCATATTCAATGTGTATTAAAGTCTTCTTCTTAGTCAAGATTATACAAAACTGCTATTGGATAATCACTACAACAAGCACTCTAATGTTAGGGACGTTGTTATAAATGATACATGATAAGCATTTGTTTCACAATTTGGTACTGTACCTAAGTAATGCACAACATATTTTCTCATGCTACTATAGTTTTGAGCTTCAGAAAAAAAATACATAATGGAAGTAAAGATTGGAGAATATTCATAATGTCCCTTCTGGTTTCATGAAGCATTAACTATAGTGGCTAGGGAGGTAACTCAGAAGTCGGGTGCATGTTTAGCATTATTTATATTCTGTGTTTAAGTCTTAGAAGCAAAACAAACAAAGTTACTAAGGAAAAAATCATCAGTGATAGGCAATTAACTTATGCTTCTTATCCTGCATTTATTTTCCATCACAGAAAACATTAATCAAACTTTTATTCATTCAGCAAACATTGTGTCCAGTTAGTATTGGATGAATAGTGAATACCATAAGGAATAAAAGGAAAGTATATCCTGTCACTATAGACTTATACAAAATATATGCAGGTGTGTGTGTAATTAAATAATAATTAAACATTTATTATTAATAAGTAAATGTCACTTTAAGAGCTGTTAAAGAAGAATGTAATATAGGATGTAGGAAGAAAAATTGGGATCTAATGGAAAAGTTTAAAATGGAGCCCACAAAGATGTCCTCTTAAAGTGACATTTTTTTCAGAGTGTTAAAATTGAGTAATATTCTAATAGAGTTCAAATATGGGCATGGAGATTCCAGAAAGAAGAACTGGGTGAAGCATCTTAAAGTTAGAGTATACTGAAGATTACTCTTTCTACTTTTCCATGAGGGACCTTGGCCCCGTCTGAGACAGAGTAGTTGAGCAGGAAAAGGTCACCAGAGTTAGATATGTCTTGCATCAACTGCCAAGTCAGTAACAGTGTGAAGGAATTTAAAGTGTGAAACAACACATAATTCCTTTAAAGCATATTGAAATAGAAAGTAAGTAGATAAATCATAAAGACGTATTCGAAGAACTATGTCCAAATGAGCACTCTCTTGTAATCTCAACCCATTGTCAGAGATCTGTTGCACCCATGTGTGGTCTTTAACCTGGCATTCTCTGCAGAGATGGGCACTCTCCTTTTCCCCATCCCTGCAGATTACTGGATGTTTTCAAAATTCTAAATACAGTTATTATATGTCAGATATTCTTATGTTTGCTTTTTTTAAATATTATATTTCTTTGTGTGTCAATGGTTCATTTATTTATTTTCTGAAGATTATTATGTATTCTGACCATGCTTCAATTTATTATTTAGTTTGTGTATTTAATATGATCTAATTTGTTCTGTAAACTACAAAATGCATCAACATTTTTGTGTACATCTTTGCACCAATGTATACATTTCTGTGAAATATATACAAAGAACAGAATTTCTATTAATTGACCAAATAGAACAAGAATATTTAATGCTAATAGTAATAAAAGTCTCAAGTCAATCATGCTTAATTGAAATTCTACTGGTACCGTGAATTAAAAGAAGTGAGTCATCTTCATAGAGAAATGAAAAAATAATGTATGTGCTGATATTTTGGCAAAGAGTAGAAACAGAAAGCTCTCATGAGATTTGATACTCACAAGCTGGCCCCATATTGGCTTGCAGGTAGTGATCCAAATCTCTCAAGTTGAGAATTTATTTTTAAGTAATCCAGGGTAAGTACCCGCAGGCACTAGGCAGAAACAAATACAAGTACTCTCTGGAGCATTGCTTTCAGCCAGGCTTTACAAAATGCCATAGATAAAGTTCCAGCAGAAATAAAACCATGGTTGAAACAAACACCCAGCCAACAATTAAAAAAAATAATCAGGGGAAGTCCTTAGAGAAATACAGACAGACATTGCTTTCAAAACACAATGTAGATATTGTTCTTATAAAACAAGCAACCAGCCTGCAACAGAAAGACATATACAAGTAAAGAAAATAACTGAAATATGAATACTGAATGATGTATGTTTATGAATGATGTAAGGAAATATATAAAGGAATCAATAAATGTGCAAATAAGATTATGAAGATGAAGAGATTTTTTAAATTAATTTTTAGTCTTTTCTATTTTCCCTCTATTGAAAATAGATCTTTTTATATAATATATTCTGATTACATTTTTGTCCTCCCCCTATTCTTTCCAGTTCCTACCCACCTCCCTCTTAGTGGTATCAAGACCCTTTCTGTCCCTAATTAGAACAATAAAAGACATCTAAAGAATAATATGTTAAAATATAATGTATGATTAAACAAAAATAAACAAATCAGAATATGAGAAAACAAAAGAAGGAAAAGAGCCCAAGGAAAAAAACAGAAGAAGCAGATATAGGGTTGACACACTTCTTCACACATTTGTTAATCCCATAAAAACACAAAACAAAACATCATACTATATACTAAAAACAAAAAAAAATAATAAATGAATAAATAAATAAAATAGAATTAAAATTATTATGATAGAAAAAAAGCTATAATATGAGATTGGAGAATAGAAACCTCCAAAGACAGCATTGAGTTCATTTTCTGTTGGCCATGTACCACAGAGCATGGGGTTTTCCCTTGAGAGTAATTTGTTTTCCAAGTTAGACTCCCTTGGATAAAATTAATTGGGTTTTCAGAGGAACACTCAAATACCTCTTAATTTTAGTTTTCACTCCCTGTATTCTCTCTCTCATCCCCTCTTCCCTGACCTTCCCAGTTTGATGCTCCTATTTCATTCCCCTCCCCTGGTCCATCTGTAACTATCTGTTCTATTTCACCTTCTTAGTGAGCTCTTACCTTTCCCTAGTCCGTTACTCTGTTCCTAACTAACCACTATGGTTCTACTGATGGTAGCTTGCCTATCTTTGACTTAATATCTAACACCCACATATAAAAGAACACACACCATATTTGTCATTCTGGTTTTGGCTTACCTCACTGAGGATTATTTTTTTCTTAGTTGCATTGTTTAGCTACATATTTCATGCTTTTTTTTTAAAGTGGCTGATTAATAGTCCACTGTGTATATGTACCACATTTCCTTTAACTATTCATCTGTTGATGGGCATCTAGATTCTTTCCGATTTCTGTCTATTATGAATAGAGCAACAGCAAACATGGCTGAGCAAGTGTTTCTATAATAGGATGAAGCCTCTTTTGGATATAGTCCAGGGGTGACATAGCTTGATCTTGAGATGGATCAAATCCCATCTTCCTGAGTAACTATTAAACTGATTTCCATAATGTCTGTACAAGTTTCCCCTCCCTTAACAATGGACAGTGTTCTCCTTTCTCCAAATCATTGTTAGAATGAGATGTCATTTGTTTGATTAATCTCAGCCATTCTTGTGACTGGTGTATGAAGAAATCTCAAAGTAGTTTTGATTTGTATTTCCTTGATGGCTACAAATATTGAACATTTTTTTAAATGCTTCTCAGCCATTTGAGTTTCTTTTTTTGAGAATTCCCTGTTTAGATCTGTACTCCATTTTTCAGTTGGATTATCTTCTTGATATTCAATTTTTATATTATTGATACATTTTTTTGATATTAGCCACTTATCATGTGTGTGGTTGGTAAAAAAAAAAAAAACTTTCCCCATTTGGTAGCCTGCAGTTTTATTCAAAAGAAGCTGTCTTTTTCCATGTGGAAGATTTAAATTTCATGAAGTTTGTTTATTATTTCTTGATCTTAGTGCCTATGCTAATGTTGACCTATTTGGAAAGTCTTTGCCTGTGCCAATGAATTCAAGGCTATTCGTCACATTCACTCCTATAACATTCAGTGTATATGGTCTTGTGTTGAGGTCTTTGATACTTTTGAAATTGAATTATCTATTTGAATTCTACATGCAGACATCAAATTCGACCAGCACCATCTGTTGAAGATGCTTTTTGATTTTCTCTTCCAGTATGTGTTTCTGGATTTTTTATAAAAATAATTTAAAAAATCAAGCATACATGGTTATATGGAATTATGTCTGGGAAGATTAAGGAATCTTAAAAATAGAATCATAGAAGAAAAGGGGAGACATGGCATATATGAAGGGTTAAAAACGCTGTGGTACCTGAGAGAAAGAATGTATATTTTGAGGGTTCAATGAAGGATGTAATAAAGGGAAGGTAGGACAATGAGAAGCATAATGGCTGATGGTGTCCTCAAGCTTAAAAGGTAATAATTATCACGTTCAGCAATCCACTTATTACTAAACAATACTTACAAAAAAAAGAATTATAAATTGAGTCATATCAGAGTAAATCCTTATAAACTATCAAACCAAGAAAATATTTTGACATTATCTAGCTTGATAAAACAAATGCGATATTTAAGAACCATATATGACTTCTCAATAAGGAGAATAAGTAGATTTTTGGGACAATGGAAACATTGTCATTTCATGTGTGGTGTGTTGTCAAGTAAATATCTTCCAAGGTTAAAAGTGGTATAAATACATGTTTGGGTGAAAACAATTGTCATGTTGGTGGTAGTGGTGGTTTGCATGTATGTGTTTAGCATGTTGCTGTTTTACACACACACATGCACATACACTCGCATGCTAGCCTATAGTCACACTTGTTTTTCAGAAAAAAAATCCATTATGTATGTATTTTCTAATATATGTTATTGCTTAGAAGACACTTAACCTGAGAAAAAAAATTCAACATATGTCATAAGAGAAGATATGGTTATCTTAGCCACTTTTCTATTGCTGTGGAGTCACAATGGCCAAGGTGACTATTATAAGAGAGAGCGTTAAACTAAGGCTTGCTTACAGTTTCAGAGTTTTAGCTCATTTTCGGCATGGTAGTGATCATGGCAGCATACAGGCAGGTTCTGAATCATTAGCTGAGAGCTACATCCTGCTCTGTGGTCAGAGAGAGCAACAGTGAGCCCAGTGTGAGCTTTTGAAACCTCTAAGCCCTGTTACACACTTCTTCTATCAAAACCACACCTCCTAATCCTTCCAATCTGTTCAAGAGTTCTACTCCCTGGTGAAGAAGCATTCTAGTATATGAGCCTATGGGGGTCATCTTATGAAACTACCACATTGGCTAACACTGGGCATAAATAAATTACTATCTTCTTAAAACAAGGTAGTCTCTCATTTCAGGGTGTTTTAACTTGCTTTATGGGGCTTTCAAAGAAGGTAAAACAAACTAGATTTTTTTTAATTTTACTTATTCTTTATAACAAATATTCTATTGATTTCTATACGGCTCATGTATGTAAATGCAAACATTGGCTTCTGGTGGTTATACAGAATTTCTGAATTGCAGATAAGGTCCATACACTTTATATATCCTTTTTTTTTTATAACTGTTATGCTCAATTTTGTACTCTTCCACCAATTTTGTTTCTTTCTAAAAGCAGAAAACCTGAATACAAATTTGTTATTAGAATAAATAAGTTTTTCAAGTGTAATAGTTCCTAAACTTAATGTTTAAAAATTCCAGAATCCTGAAGCTGGGTTTAACCTATTACTTTGACTGACTCTGTCCTAATGATACTGTATTTATCCCACACCCTCTCCTACCTCCCTTCTTTTTCCTTTTAGTCACATTATCTTTGCCTCTATGGGTTATCATTTTTTACTTTCATGCTTTCCTTGAACCCTAAGACTTTTATTACCTTCCTTATCTGCTAAGATGTCACTGTTCTCTGAGCTGAAGATCCCTCACTCATTGTGGTGGTTTTGAATGTATTTGGCCCCACAAGCTCATAGAGTGGCACTAGTAGTTATGGGCTTATTGGAGGAGGCCGGATAGTACCAGCCTTCAATCCAGGCCTTGAGTCTGGAGCATACACCTTTAATCTGTGCCACACTTTCTGTTGGAAATGTGTCACTCTGGGGGTGGAATTTCAGGTCTTTATTTCAAGCTTCACTGAGTGTGCCAGTAGACTTCCTGTCTTCTCTGAGTCAAGATACAGGACTCTCAGCGCCAGCACCACATCTGCCTGCATGACACCATGCTCCTCTGAACTGTAAGCAAGCCAACTCAATTAATTTTTTTTTTAATGAGTGGCAGTGGTCTTTTCACAGCAATAGTAAACCCTAAAACACTCATGCCGGGTCCAAGTGCACAGTGCCAATAGCTCTACTATGCTACATTCATGCAAAAGGCAGGAATATAAATAAATGTTTGTCCTTGATTTGATATTCTATGCTACATGTTCTTTGGCTTCTGAGTTCTTCACATTAACTGACAACTTTATTTGACCTACATGTTGGCCACAGCTAAACACTTAATCATGATTCTTCCAAGCCGCATGATAATTTAAAAAAGAAAAAAAAGACAGACCCTGAAAAGACACAGAAAATCCTGCAGAGTTATGACCATCTCCATTCACATTAGCTTCATCTACATAACTGTCACTACCAACTAGTCAGAACCTAGGACCTTTCTTATCTTTAAACTTTTAAAAGTTTACTACAATATATTTTGGTATTATTTCTCATCTACGTTTTCAAAATCCCCCACCCCATTCTCTACCCTCCCAACTCCATGGTCTTTCCCTCTCTTAAAAAAAAGCAAAACTGAAATAAACTAAATGTACACACATGCATAAAAAACAACGTACAACAAAAACCATCGAGCTGTTTTGTATGGGTCAACTGCTCCTTAGAATGAGACCTGACCTGGAATGTGGTTGATAATACTGTTTCACTCCATTATAAAAAAAAAAAAAAAAAAAAAAAAAAAAAAAAAAAAAAAAAAACCTGTTTTTTGCTCCCCTAGAAACTCCCAATTGAAAATAGCTTCTTGGTCTGGGTAAGAATTTGTGCCCAGTTTTTCTCCTTCTTGCTGGGATTTTTGTCTGGCTTGACAACTGGATGGTTTTAAAGAAAGGAAATGTATCTTTCATACATCTGAAAATGAAGACTTTAAAGTCAGTTATTGAATAGCATTTTTTTAAATAAATTTATTTATTTTATTATTTTACATCCTAGCCACAGCTTTCCCTGCCCCTCCTCTCTGCCCAGTACCTCTCCCCCCCCCAAACCCCCCTCTTTCCCACTCCTTTAATCCACTCCCCCTCCATTTCTGTAGCTAGAGTTTTCCTGCCTGGCCCACAGTCAGGGCAAATCTCTCTCACCCGCCAGTCCCACAGCCACTCAGACCCAACTAAGTAAACACAGAGACTTATATTGGTTACAAACTGTATGGCCATGGCAGGCTTCTTGCTAACTGTTCTTACAGCTTAAATAAATCCATTTCCATTAATCTGTACCTTGCCACATGGCTTGTGGCTTACCGGCATCTTCACATGCGGCTTGTCATGGTGGCGGCTGGCAGTGTCTCTCTCTCAGCCTTCCACTTCCCAAAATTCTTCTCCTTGTCCCGCCTATACTTCCTGCCTAGCCAATGGCCAATCAGTGCTTTATTTATTGACCAATCAGCAACACATTTGACAAACAGACCATCCCACAGCACATTTCTGCTTAGGAAAGGGCAGGGCTGCCATGAGTATCAGCAAATCTCAGCATATCAAGCCACAGCAAGACTAAGCACTTCCCCATGCATCAAGGCCAGACAAGGTGATCCAACATGAGGAGTAGGGTCACAAAAGCCTGCAAAAGAATCAGAGATAGCTCCTTTTCCTTTTACCAGGAGTCTCATAGGAGGACCAAGCCATACAACTGCAGCATATATACAGAGAGCCTAGGTCAATCCCATGCAGGCTCAGTCTCTGTGAGCCCCCATGAGCCCAGGCTAGTTGAATATTTGAGCTATTCCTGTGGTGTCCTCGACCCCTCTGGCTCCCACAATCCTCTCTCCTCCTCTTCTGCAGGATTCCCCAAACTCCACCTAATGTTTGGCAGTGGTTCCTCACATGTCTCCATCATTTGCTAAATGACCCCTCTCTGATGACAGCTGGGTTAGGTATCCATCTGGTTACAGGGGATGGCCAGTTCAGGCTATGTGTCTGCTATTGCTAGGAGTCTAAGCTGTGGTCCTCCTTATAGACTCCTAGGAGATTGCCTTGTGTCATGTTTCTACATGACCCTAAAGTGCCCCTCCCCGTAATCTCTCTCAGTATTTCCCCCCATACTCCCCTAATCTGATCTCCCATATTCCCATCCACATCCACCCCCAGTCCACCAATGAAATCTCCTCTACTTCCCCTTCCCAGGGATATCTGGGTGTCTCCCCATGAACCCTCCCTGTTACCCCATCTCTTTGGGTCTTTGGATTAGAGCATACTTTTCCTCTATTTTACAGCTAATGTCTATAAATGAGTACACATCATGTTTGTCTTTCTTTGTCAGGGTTACCTCACTAAGGAAGATTTTCTAGTGCCATCCACTTGCCTTCAAATTTCCTGGTCTCTCTTTTTTTTTAAATTTTAACAGCTAAGTAATACGCGTTTGTATTTGTATTATGTATAAATGTTCCACGTTTTCTTTATTCATTCTTTGGTTGAAAGACATCTAGGAGTTGCACACCTTCCTGTCAGCTCTAATTATCAGTACTTATCCATGTCACTTCTTGGCTTGCGGATGTACCACTGTATCATCTACTCCTCATCATACAGTAGTCTTACATGAATTGTGTCTGCATTTGTTTTTCTCTGAAGACACAGGTTATATTGAAAGCAAACTTCAACCAACTCCAGTGTGACCACAGAGTAATTGAAAGTGTCTGAAAACATCTACACAGGAGATCACCTATATAGTACTAGAAATTTAAAAAATGGACACAAAACAGATTCTAAAATCTAACTACTATTTGGAAATAAGTGGACAAATAATATAACCATAGCTCTAAGCTTTGCTAAATATTCTGAGGATAGTAAAAGTGTTAACTGTGGAAGTTTTAAGGATGAATAGACATGAGGAAAATGGTATCTGTATATGCCCAATATTCCTAAAAAGAATAATTATACATTGGATATATTTATGTCATTAAGAACAGAACAGAGTATTCTTACCAGTCCTGAAATATAATATAATTCATTAAAAACTAGGCTTAAAAATATTTCCATGTTGAGTTTTCCAAATTTATATATATATAAATTTGGAAGACAACTTTAAGATTTTGATAGACAGTATCATTTTTCCCCTGGGAACACTTGCTGCATAAAGCTCTACATGTAATTTCAGTAAGCTAACATATGGAAATGTTCCTTTCTCACTCAAATACTTGGCATCATGTAACCAAATATTAAATCTACCTGCATTCTACTAAACATTTATGCTCTAAGTAGGTTATTAACTATTTGTAGGAGAGGTTTTTAAAGTGCCTTAATCTATGCACTTAATTATTGCTTTTACATGAAATTCTCTGTGTCTTTGTTTAAATAAGTTACTCCTCTTACAGTAGTTGTCTGACAGTTTACCTTTGCCAGTACCAGTAATCTATTCATCCAGACCATATGTAATAGAGTCACATTTTATAAAGTTTATATACTATATTTCACATTCAACAATTTTCATATGACTCAACCAGAAATTTTTAAATCTGCTAAAGAAAGCAATTTTCTTCAATGCGTCCATAGGACCTCGTGCAAATGAATCAGTTTATTTTGTCACATATTTCTTGTGATTGGTCTCACTCTTCTTGTCAGAAATGACAATGTGTGTTTTGCAATTAGGTCAGAGAACAGGAGAAGCTGGGGTAAGGCAGGCCTTTCTCCACTGGCAATTAAAGCTGCTGGTTGCTTTAAATGCCCGTGGATAGATAAAACTCCCATAATTGCAGGACCATTTGTAGAATTACACATCCACTGAGACACTCTGACCTGCAGCAATGAACTACTAGGCTGTACTTGAACTGTTTGAATCAGTTAATTAGAAAATGAATTTGTGACTGTGCAGGTTAGTTCAACAACCTGCATAAACATAGCAACATTATTGTTACCTAACACCTATATGGTTAGCTCTTGTTTCTTATTGTATTTTTCAAATAACAACCAGATATGTAAATGTTTCATTAGAAAAAGCACTAAAATAATTTTTAACATTCCCATCAGCAAATAGCAAGAAAGAGTGGTTTTTTTTCAGTTTAATTAAACAAATATTCATCTATGAAGTTCAGAAGTGTATATGATTTATATGTTTTTGATTTTTCTCTACTTAATAACAGAAGCTAACTCCCAAACAAAGAGGTGACTGAGGGATTATTGCCTATTAATTTATTTATATCACAGACAGATTCTTGAAATATTAACATATACCCATTAGCATGATATAAGATATGAATGAAACATCAAATAGAGCCATTCACTTATAAATCAGGATACAGTCAGGTCAAATATTGAATCTAAAGATAAACATGGCAAATAATAATTCTGCTTTCTATTATTACGGAGAAAGAAAAATATTGACAGGAAAGTAAATGGCAATTGAGTGTGTGCTAGACTGGGTGGTTAAGAAATATCTCAGTAAGGAAGACAGAATCATGAGCAACAATGGGCAGCAGGACTGAGATAGTGATAATAAAACGGGAAAGATATATATTGTCCCGACACCTTAGCCTTTCTTTGCAACTAGTCAAAAGTACTAATATGTACTCCTTTAAATTTAAACAAGAAAAGACAGAAAGGGGAGGGGAAGAGAGAGAGAGCAGGGGAGGGGAGGGCAAGAGGAGGATGGAAGGGAGATTCTAAAAGTTAGAAAACAATGAGGAGAATTTTTAGCAAAACTTCCTCAGTTGGAGTGTGGATTTGGCGTTTTGTTCTACACATAGTAGAAAACATGTAAAAAAAAAAAAAAGGAACTATAAGCAGGTGAGTTTTATGCTCTGACTTTCACAGAGAAGATCTAGAATGATTTTTAAAGAATGTATTTATTCTGCAAAAAAATAAAATGAGGATCAGTTGTGGTGAAAACGTTACTATCACTAGCTTGGGTGAATGGAGACTGTAGGTTCTGTCTCAGTAATAATGTGAAAAAGATCCTCCACATTACCCTGAAAATCCTAGGCAGGGGGCAGACTGAAAAAGAATTTTAAGTTCTGTTTTAAATAGACACATTTTGAGATAATTTGGATATACTTAATAAAATTGTTAAACTAAACTATTGTCTATATGTGTCTAGAGATGAGAAGGAATAGATTCCTCACCTTCATGAATAACATAATTTCTGGAACATAGGTGTTATAATGAAATGACCAAATTGAACCAAGGTGTGGCCATATTTACTTCTTGTAACCTTACCAAATCCTTTTTCTTATCCAAACTACACACACACACACACACACACACACACACACACACACATATATATATATACACATGAGTCAACATTATATTATATGCTTAATAAAATTTAAGCTTATAAATCAAGTTGGTGACTCTTAATTGGCTGATAAGAAAATGACACCTTATAGAGAGAATCCTCCTAAGTTTCACAGCTATTAGTGGTCTTTTAACTCTATAAGTTAAAATATCTTTCTTTTAAACTAACTAGACTGAAGAGAATTAGAGAGATACCTTCATGAATAGTGACATTGGGGTAGCTTTAAAGGTTCAAGAATAGTTTCCTTCTGACATTGTCTTTGTAAGCAACACAGAGCCTGGTAACTTGTAGATGAATTATCTGCTAGAAAATCCTGA
The DNA here is from genome assembly GCF_949786415.1 of Peromyscus eremicus. Taxonomy (NCBI): domain Eukaryota; kingdom Metazoa; phylum Chordata; class Mammalia; order Rodentia; family Cricetidae; genus Peromyscus; species Peromyscus eremicus. The sequence goes on along the minus strand of NC_081426.1, from coordinate 49,290,441 downwards.
AGAAAAATATTTCCATGGTTTTTATTTTATGTAGTAGATTTTTAAGTCTCTATTCATACTCTGTTTTAGTCTTTTGATTTCATTAAATATTTTTTAAAACTGAGACTATCTCTGACCAGAAAGTGAGGTAACAGTAGCTATCCGGAAAGTTCAAAAGTTATAACATTTAAAGAACAAGGCTGTCTAAGTCTTTCTAATACTAAACTTTAAATAAATTCCTATTTAAAATAAGTGTGACTTGTTGCATAGTTATAAACACTATGCCTGGGAAGCAGTGTGGACAACTGGGCTACTTCTGATCATGTAGCATAAGATTCAACAATGTCAGTCTGCTTGGTGCTTATAAAAATGTCGTTTTCTAGGCATCTCTCCTACACACATGAGTTGAGATATTTGAACTGGAACCAATTATTTCCATGGCTCACTTACTATTAGACAGACTGACACTACAAGTGTGTGTGTGTGTGTGTGTGTGTGTGTGTGTGTGTGTGTGTGTGTGTGTGAATTACTGTGATGTAATGCTCTAGTGCAGAGTTATAGACTCAGTTTGAACTCTGGTACTACTACATTACTGTTATAAAAAAAATTGGAAACTGAGTCTCCTTCCATCATCTGTGAAGAAGAGAAAATATGAGATCTACCCTCATGGACTTGGAATAGAATTAAAGCCATCAAAATGTTAAGAAGTTGGTGCTTCTAAAGTTGCAGAGTAGGACGTATAAGTGCTTCTTCGGTGTGATTTTGTCGTGTTTTATGTCTATTAATTGCAAACGATTAAACTAGATTGTGATGCATTGGATTCTTGACTCTGTTTTCAATGTTTAGAAGAATTAAGTTCAGAAAATATCTAAATATAAGAATAGGTTTTACAAAATGGAATGTTGGTGCCTTATACTAAGACTCTTACCTCCTAAGCAAAGAAAAAAAAAGACTTATTTTTGTCATATGCAAAGTTTTTCCTTCATTTCTGAGATGTTTCTTCTGTTTTAAAAAGTTGTGATGGGGGTAATTGTACCTAGCTTCAACTCAGGAAGCTCAATTTGAATAACAATGTCACCCACAAGCTCATACACTGATTATCTGTCACCAGTTGCTGATGATATTTTGGAAAGCTGGTCTTAGCAAGAGAAAGTAGATTACTGGGGTCCTGCATTTGAAGCTCTAACAGACTCTCACTCCTTTTACTACTTGATGCTTCATGTCATATAAGAGCTGATTTACCATACCCACTCCAGGATTTTGTGGCCCTTGTAGTCCTTTGCTAGCACTCCTGGACTGACTCCTGTAAAATCATGGATTTAAACTAATTGCTCCAACTTGAAACTGTACTCAGGTATTTTGGTTACAGCTACTCAAAATTATCTAACACTTATTGCATCTTCTGAGACAAGGTAATTAATATCTCTAAACCTGCATTTTCACACATATGAGGGAGCATTTTGTGAGGACTCTACTATATGTTATATATAAATTGTGACCTTCATCTAAGAGGTATAAGAAAGACCTTGTAGCCTTCCTGTTGTGTTTATCATATTGTTGCATGGAATCATAAAAAACAACTTAGAACATCCTTAATTTGCATCCATAATAGTTTTAAATAAGTTGTTTTTCATTAATTCACTTTATTATTGAATATAACAAACAGCATTTAAATGTCTGAATAAGGAAGTTCATTGCTTATGATAACTAAGAGAAACATGGGTAACTAATTACATATTAGATACTAAAGCCATGATCTTATGTAAGAGCTACTCTCAGTGTCTGTGCTACTGTTGTGATTGCTATTATTGTCTATTGAATTCAAAGTCAAATGTAGCAGGATATTGAGAGCCAACATCATGCAAAGGCATCTCTTCTATGTTTCTTCTTCTTTTGGAGGGTGGAGTGGGCTGGTTAGATATTACTTTTCTATTACCACTTCCCTACTTTAATAATGACTGCTGACAGAGTGAAGATGGCAAAGAAAAGTGGTAATTGGATGAAAAGAAAAGAATCTGATGCTGAGAGAAATTCTTAAAGGGGAGTAAGTAAGTGCCAACTGGACAAGAAATCTTATGTTAGTGGTAATCCTTAAAGAGTCATAAACTTCCTCTGAAGACTGCTTTGCACACTAAAGGAAATGCCTCACACACAATAAAAAAGAATAAAACAGAGACCAGCCTGGGCTACTAAGTGAGTTCCAGGAAAGGCACAAAGCTACACAGAGAAACCCTGTCTCGAAAAACCAAAAAAAAAAAAAAAAAAAAAAAAAAGAATAAAACAAAAGTGATGGTTTTCAAAAGGACTAGCAAATCTATTTCAGGCCCTAGTCATTGGGTGAGCTGTCTTTGAGGGAGCCACACTAATTTATGGTGTACTCATCAAGGTCAAAGTATAGTTTGTGATCCATATTACAATACATAGCATGAATTATGTTTAATGCCTGGAATGTTTCAAGTATGCTTCATCTAAAATGAATATATTTCTAATAACAACATCAAAATCACGATTAAGGTTAGTTTAACAATGTCTTTTATAGTACTTCAAGTAGTAGAAAAAACTCTGTTACAGGTCTCTCTCAAGGAATGGTTCTCAGTTCTCCAATATCTTTTGCACCCCCAAATTCCTATAATAACATATGACAATCAGCTATGTAGTATAGAAATAAGTATATTAAACAAAGTCATCAATTGAATACAGAGCTCAGTTTTTTATTTTATCGACTGAGAAAGACCTATGTGAACATTCGTATGCTGACATAATCAAACTTAATCATTGAGCAGGGAGACCTGGGAATTCTGATTTTATTACAGAACTTGGCAGGAACAAATCAGATCTCCCATAGATGGAAGGCCATCCTGTTTTCCAATCAGTATACACCTTAAGTTGATTTTATCTATGTACTGTGGCAAGTTCAAGGGCATATCAGACCTCAACAAAGACTTTGATTTCTCTCCTCCCTTTAAAGTTTACCATAAAATTGGGATTTACGTGTTCTTGCAGATTTGACCTAAACCAGCTAGAGTCAATTATACACTTGACTGAGTCTTTTTCCTTCCAATAACTATCATAAATATATGTATATTTTATATATTACATGCTAGATTCATTCCAATTGGTAATAATAAAATAATGAACAAGAATCAGCACCTTAATACAGGGAAATTAAATTAAAGTCTGGAAAGATTATAGGTTAGTCATATAAATTTCAGCTATAATTAGTCCTGAATATGTGTGCCAATGATAACTCTAGGTTTTACTTACAGTCACTACAAATAAGAGATAAGGTAAGCCAGTTTGGATTGTGAAGGATGTCATCTTGAATGACAAATACTTCAGAATTTTATTTGTATTTCCTTTAGTAGTAAGGGGAACTGACAGGAACTTATTCAGAGAACTGAATCTACAAACACTGGTAAAAACATAGCATTTAAACAAACACAGTATTTCAGAAAATTCACTATTAGGATTACTTTATCATGCTCAGGCACAGTAAATTATTGCTCTGGCTGTCTTGTGATGCAATAGCATAGCTTACCTCTGGTGACACACAAATCAATGAGTCACTCCTCTGACAGATTCAGGGGAACCAACTTCTGCGTACAGCAGCTAAAAATCAAAATGACACAATGGCTCTGCATTTTAAAGGGTTTCGGTTTTCTATAGTGATCTCCATATGCTGCAAAAGGAGCGTCCCAGATGAGGGGTGAGAGAACCATGCATATCTCTGAGTATAAGGATAAATATTTAGAATGTAGTTAGGGACTGTGCTGATTTAGTAAATAATGGTTGTAGGTTCTCCTCCAAGATCCATGACTTCACTACCCCTGGGAAGTTGGCCAGGTTTATTGGATGAGAATGGGAGAAGTCTTCTCCAAGAAAGAACACACCAATTAGTTATTTATTACTAAAAATGGTCAGTCCTGATAACATACAAACAAGTAACATTAATCAGACTGAGCATATTATATTTGTGTATTAATGAATATAAATGCAATATTATATAATAATAATTAATGAAAAAAATATGTTATGAATTTGAAAGTGAGTAAGGAGCGCTATATGGGAGGCTGTGGATGGAGAAAAGGAAAGGGGGAAATGATATAATATTATAATCACGAAAAATAAAACAAATAACTTCAAAAAGTGTGACTCAATATAATTCGATCTATAAATTTTCAGGAGCACGGAGCTTAAAGTAGCCATTTAAGGCCATGCTCAATATAGTTGCTCAGTGTCAAGGGAGAGCCTGAAATGAGTGGGTGGTCATCCTGAGAAGTCCTATTATACTTTTGCATGATCTGGTTAAAAATGTGCTATGCCGAAAGCTTTCAAAATGAAGATCAGCCAGATTGATATGCCTTATGAGGATATTTATAAACCCACAAATCTCACACTGTCTCTCTGGTCTCAGTAACACAAGCTACATCTAGGAATCCAAGTCTCAATCCTATCCAATGCTTTTCTATAGACCCTTCCACAAAGCTGTATTTTGTTTCTCTTGGACATCTAAATGCTGAGTTGCCACCTAGAAACTGGCTCAGGATCATAATTCCACCTTTTTTGCCTGATGGCCATCATTTTTTTGTTTTTAAATCTGAAGCTGTTTATATGATAATTTTCTTGAATTCCAACAAAACATAAAACATGCATTACTCTTGTCGCATTTCTGGTCCCATAGTCTATCTCTGCAGAAGAGAAATCATATCCGTCTTGTTTATGTAATATTTCTAAGACTGAACAGAGTATTAGGATACAGCAGATATTCGATCATTAGGTATTATCTTTGAAAGAGAACAGCAGCTTTTGAATTGTAAATATCCATTTATTTAGGTGTTTACATATTTTTCTGCACCTTATGCTCCTCTTTCATTGTTCCAATTGCTTCTTCACAGTTATTAGAAGAAACTTAGCTTCGTACATATCTGTGGAAAGTGTCAAGTAAGAATAACACTTCAGTGTTTCAGTGTTACATTCATGCGAAAACTGTAAGTTCCGTGATTGCAGGAATAAGTTCTATTTTATTCTTATGCTTCTTTGGGGTCTATCACAGTACTTTACACATCATACCTCGCTAATACTCTCTGCTAAATATAAACATGAAACAATTAATTATGAAGAATGCCAATAAGAGATATTAATGACAGAAGAATTCCTTAGTGAGAGTAATTTTAAAAATAATTCACTTTTGGTATCATCTGAGTGATCAGCCTTTGCATTGGTTCTACAAAGCAATAGAACAATGGTAGGTACATTTCTGAGAACCAGAGGAGAAGGATTCAATTAGCTCATGGTCTGAGATTTCTATTTCTCATATCCATGATATGTGAGGAATCAATGAGCATCATTTTATCACACATCATAAATATTTATGAATTTGGTTCAAAAGTATTTCAATCACTTTTGTATTCTTTAATAAAGTAGTAATCACTAATGCTTATGCTTTCAAAGAGAAAACATTTAACAATTTAAGTCTTCCTGAAACTGATTAAGAACTGGAGTTTCTGACTCCTTTCCCTTTGCCTCCATGTATTAGGCAGGAAGCAGGGTGTCTCACCTCCTCTGAACATGCTATTGGCCATGTGAGGGGTAATTGCACACCATCTAATTTTCTGTGACTCTCTACCAGGCAGGTTAGGTTTCTGTGTACATCAATGCTGACATCACATCCTTGAAATAAGAACAGTAATACAGAACAAAATTGGCCTTGAGAGCAGCAATATGAAGATAGTTCTCCCTTAATATCATTATAGTGAAAAACTGTATGTGATTTCTCCATCTGAAATGGTAGCACAGTAAGGACAGCCAGCATGGTCAGAGTGGCAACATCTCTGCTTGTTCAAATTCTTAAAATATGGCTTAACACGCAAACTCATAAACCACTAAATGAGAGAAAACAGAGGGAAAAGTTCTTTTTGTATTCCCCTAAGAAAGCACAGAGACAGATGGCCCAAATAAGAGGGTCCCTCGATGGATGAATCCTTAATAATGTTCTTTTGCTTTGACAAAGGATACTATGTAGTGAACTCTGTGATGACTTTGTTCTCCCAGGAGAAAGCACAACAGCAAGGAGAGAAAAATGCCTAGAAATGGCCACATCCCTGACAACACAGGTTATAGCACTTCGTTTTATCAAGCACAAAAAGAACAATAAGATCTTGCCTGGCATATCTTGTGCTATCCTTACTCAGTTATAAATCCCACAGACAAAAGTCCAAAATAGTGTGATTTCTATTTCTGTTTTTTTCCTGTCTTTCTATAATGAGGAGAGAACAAAGAAATGTATTTTACTCTGTCTCTAGGAAATGAATAATAGCAAAAACAGGAGAGGACAGCTGAAACTGCCTAAAGCAACAGAAAACTAAAATAAATGCAAAGTTCTACATCATTAGCTAAGACATTTTTTTTTTTCTGGTGACCCTACATAATCCATCAGGAGCAAAAATACCAGCAGAGAATACTGAATGCTCCCAAATCCCAGGATATACAGACAATGATATTGTGTGAGTGTCTGAAGTGATTACACTTATCTGTTCTACCACTCCTTAATGGAAGAGGCAACAGGTCTCCTTTCAAAAGCTTGGCACCGTCACCATCTGATAGAGAGAGAACATTGTGAGGACAAAGAGTATCAGAGAATCCTGTATTTGACATATAACTCATTCTGTTGAGGATGTGATAAATCTAAAACCATAGAAGTTTGTTTACACCAAGAAGTATTAAGTATTATATGATAGAAGGATGCCTTGTTTTTCTTTAATTCTGAAAAATTACAATGTGTGTGTGTGTGTGTGTGTGTGTGTGTGTGTGTGTGTGTGTGTGTATTACAGGACCATATGAGGTAATTGGTTCTATCTTGTTACCATGTGTGTCTTGGCAATAAAACTCAGGTTGTCAAGTGGGTGGGCATAAGTATTTAGCCATGTAGCTATCATGTTTACTAAGGAAGGATTTATTTTCATATTCCAGCTCTGTCCCTGAGTTATGTGGCTTTACCCAAACAAGCTAGCCTCACTTCAATGAGATTCCTCATATGTAAATAAAAATAATCTAAGTTTAATCTGTTTTTGAAAGGCTTAGCATGGAACTTAAGTATAAGCACTAAAAGCACACAAAGGGTTTCTGTTCACCTATACTACATAGCATGATACCTGATGGCCAATCTTCATTGTCAACTTGATGGAATTAAAAACCACTGCATTTTAACTGAGTACAGAAGACCAGCTGTGAATATGGGTGGCATCATCCAGGTGGATGAGGTCTTATACTAAATAAAAAGGAGAAAATGAGCTGAACACCAGCATTCATTCATTCATTTGTCAGCTTCCTGGCAGTGTACACAATAGCTTAGCTATCCACACTCCTGTCATGTCTTTTCCCAGAGTGATAGACAGTGTCTTCTTATACTGCTATCCAAAATAAGTCCTTCCTTCCTCCCTTTAGTTGATCACAAATATTTGATCATGGTAATCAGAACAATAACCAGTACTTAAAAAGTAATTGATAAGTACTATGTTTGTGATATGTATAAAAGTCAGAAACAAACCAGAAGAAAATAGCATTTCTGATTTTTTTCTTCTTGAATATATCCTATCTATGTAAACTAAAGATTGGCAGACTGCAGCCAGTAGGCAAAATTCAACCCAAGTCTGTTTTAAAAAGTTGAAGTGAAGCCCACATCCTTTACATTCTTTCCATGGCAGCTTTCACAGCTCAGTGGCACTTCATACAATTGCAACTGAGTGTAGCCTCCAAGCCTAGAATCTTAATTATTTGGCAGAACAAATATGTTTTATAGAGCAAATATGCAGACTACATTTTTAACAGAATAAAATAATGATTAGGAGGAAAAGAACTTTGTGGTGACATTGTGTCCCCCAATATATTGTGTACCCTAATAAACTTAGCTGGGATCAGAACACAGAACAGCCACTAGATAGACATAAAGGACAGAAAATGGTGGCACACACACCTTTAATCTTATCACTTGGGATCCATCCAGATCTCTGTGAGTTCAAGGCCACTGGAAACAGCCAGGATTGGTGGCAACACATTTAATCCCAGGAAGTGATGTTAGGAAGCAGAAAGGTATATAAGGCATGAGGACCAGGAACTAGAGGTGCTATGGAATAATGCTTTTGTACACTGGTTTAATAAACCACTGACTGGCTAGTAGCCAGGCAGGACGTATAGTCGGGATAAGCAGACAAGGAGAATTCTGGGAAGAAGAAGGCTGAGTCAGGAGACGCCAGCCTGCCTTCCAGGGCACACAGGTAAAGCCACAGAAAACATGGCAACATGTAGATTAACAAAAATGGGCTGAGTTTAAGTGTAAGAGCTAGTCAGTAGGAAGGCTGAGCTAATGGCCAAGCAGTTTTAATTAATATAAGCCTCTGTGTATCCACTTGGGTCTGAGCAGTTGAGGACCGGATGGGACACAGGAAAACTTCAGATACAAATGGGGCCCAGTGGCTTGAGTTTCCACTTGAAACCTGAGAATACTTAATTATGAATTCTAAACGGAGCCAAAAACATGTTCCTGCTTCATGTCTCATGTGGGCGGTGAGACGCTGCAATATGTGGCTTGAGGTACTCTATGGTAGGTTCAAGGCATGTGTGCTGGAGCTGAACATAGCAAATTTCCACTGAATTACACAGAGGTTTCTGCAAGCTTCGTAGCAGGGTGCATTGTAGATATAACTTTTGCTACTAAAAAAAAAAAAAAAAAAAAAATCTGCACCACAGGCTACTGGATGGAAGCATAGACCCACTGCTTCCCAAGGTCAGCGGTGAGCATGGTTCCCAGAGCTGGCTTGTGAACTTAGTTCCACCATGTTGGGAAGCTGAGGCAGGTGGGGCCAGCAGCCAAAGCTGCCATTTCAGTCCTAGTAATGCTCCTATTTAAAGCAATAGATTCACAATAGGCAGATTCAGATAGAATAAGACTTTAAATGGTTTACGGTGTATGTAAAAATTTATGTAGGATTGGAGGAGAGAGGAAAGGGAATACACACAGTTATATAAAGAAATGGTTTTTTTTTTTTAAGTCTTTAAAGGTACAGTAAAGGTAATATAAAAAATAAGCCACGTAAATAAATATGGATATTACACAGAAAATCTGGATTGTATTGTCTTTGGGATTTTTAACTTCAGAGAGACATTTGATTGTAAAAGCTGCTGAGTTAAATCAATATATATATGCATATATATATGCATATATATATACACACATATATATATATATATAGTTTAAAGGTATCTTGATTTCAAAATTTATGTCTAAGGATATGGTGTTTTGGAAAACAGGGTCTGCTTTTGTTTTTACAGAAGATGATAACCGATGGATTTCTTCCAAGCTAATATGTTTTAATCAAGAAAACCCCCTGAGATGTCTCCAGATGTTCCAACATCCAGAATGGCTTCAAGGCAACTGGCTCAGACAATTCAGCCTCATGGACTAAGACTATTCCAGTCAGAACTTGACCATGATTTTTAGTTTTCTCAGGATCCCCATAAGATTACCTGTGCCTCCTATCAGCAGGAAGTAGTATGAGACACTACACCCAAAGTCCCATAATATTGTTCATAAATGTTTATTTTCATTTAAAGGGGGTGGATTATAAATTCAATCTCTTTCTAAAGAATAAAAGGGGATAGTATAGATATGATGAAAGAGTAGATTATTGAACCTACTTTTATAGAGTAACAACTTGTTTAAAAATGTTTTACATTGCTATGGATTTTAGTTTATTGATACAAATTTAAAGTTAACTTTGTTATTATATGTTTATGTAACTCATTTAAATTGTAATGGATAATTAAGAAATACAGATTAATAATTAGTCTTCCATGATAGTCAAACTTATAGTCATGTCAAGTTTTCCAGGTATACATAGATATATTTTAGTTAGGTAGGTAATCTTCAAACACTTCAAAGACCTACAGAATATGGTATTTAAAATGTTTTAAAAACTTAGACTTTCTGGACAATGAGACATGTCTGTTCCTGGCAGCATTGATTTACTTCGGAGAGAAAGATGGGTGTCAAAGACACTCCATATGGAGTTTTTCTTCTTCTTGGCAAAAATCGCCATTTGGCAAGAAACTGTTCTTGCCTGGACTGCTTGAGACAATGTTGTATCGACTGGAAATGCAGGACCTATAGGAAGCTGACCACTGAACTTTGCTTGGCAAAACGATCCTTCAGGTTTCTGCTTTGCAAAGAAAACTACTAGATATTCTACAGGACACAAAGAGAAGTGACTGAGAGACTATATGGCTGAAATGGATGCCCCAATGTTACACAAGAACTTAGGGTAACTGTCTAGGCAGTTTCTGTCATTCTAGATTTTTAAAGTTGCTTACAATGTTCTTCCTGTTTAGTTAGGTAATACTAAATTCTTCTGAGGTCTTTGATGCAATTGGCAATGAACATTAACTGGGGTGAGAATGAATTTTTACTTAGTTAAGATTTTTATTTAGTTAGATTTATTTCAATGGAGACTGAACAAAAGAAGATAGTTATAATTTGCTTTGGTTATAAAAGACAAATTAGATATGAAACTTTAGACTCACAGATATAGAATACATAGAATATTTTCTTTAATTTTACAAAATACAATGGACTAGATACTATAACTGTAATTCTTGCTTGATATATGTAATTTTACTATGTTAAAGTTAAAACTTTCCTTTTGTTTTAACAGAAAAGAGGAAATGCTGTGAAACAATGTTTTTGTACACTGGTTTAGTAAAACACTGACTGGCTAGGAGCCAGGCAAGTAATATAGGTGGGGTAAGCAGACAAGGAGAATTCTGGGAAGAGGAAGGCTGAGTCAGGAACAGTATGTAATGACACACAGGTAAAGCCACAGAACACATGGCAACATATAGATGAACAGAAATGGGCTGAGTTTAAGTGTAAGAGCTAGTCAGTGGTGGGCCTGAGCTAATGGCCAAGCAGTTTTAATTAATATAAGCCTCTGTATATTTACTTGGGTCTGAGTGGCTGCAGACCAGGAGGGACACAGGAAAATTTCAGCTACAAATGGCACCTAATGTGAGCTTTTTGGCTTTTAGCAGCATGTTAGCTGAGATCCTTCAGATGAGGACTCAGAGGCTTCCAGTTTGAGGAAAGAGGCTCGGCTAAGGAGTTGGCAAGGTAAGGTTGGCTGTGGATTGTTCAGTCTGTCTGATCTTTCAGAATTTACCCCAATACCTGGTTCTGGGATTTTCACTAATAAGACCGTTTAGCAATTTGTGTTATAGAACTTCTAAATGTATTAAAAAATAAAAGAAGATTCAGTAATGTATAGATGCCCAGAAATAATATACCCAATTACTATTTTGCTACCAGTCATGTTATACATTTATAGTCATAGATTTTTCCCAGTTAATTCTATAGATAAAAATTGATATTTTTAGTACACTTTTTTGGATTAAGCTCAGATCATTAGTAATGATTTTTTTTCTTAGAAAAAATTACAAATAATAAATATGCTATTCATATTGACTGGTGGTCAAGCATATCGTATTAGGACAATATACCTCTCCTTCCTTAATAGTTTATAACCACTTCACTCCTCTAAGTATCATTTCAAAAAGTTCAAATAACAATTCAAAAGGAAAATAGCATTTCAACTACTGAAATGAAATGAAATTAGCCACTGTTTAAACATTCAGTGAAATAGGAATGAGATGCAGAAGAATAAGATGAACTAACTCCATTCTGTTTACACAGAACAGAGTGGAAGATTCTGTCTCTGGTCTTCTAATTTACTGATAAACGTTCAGGGATAGCACACTACCCCTGTATCATAGGTCTAAGTTCAAGACATGTTTCTGTACAATTTCTTTAAATTTTCAATATTATCTTCTTTTGTTCAGTCTCTGTTGTAATTAATCTAACTAAATAAAAATCTTAACTAAGTAAAAGTTCATTTTCACCCCAGTCAATATTTATTGCCAGGTTGACAAGATCGTTAACATCCTATGAAAAAGTCTTCTGGACATATCTGTGAAGAAGTTTCTGGATTGGATTAAGTAAAACAGAAAGACCTGCTCTAAATGTGAATCACCATTCCATGGGTTTGGATTAGACTCAGTAAAATAGGATGAGTAAGTAGTGTTTCCTTACTGCTGATGTAATACGACCAGCTGCCTCATTCTCACGCTACCATTCTTTCCCTGCCATAATGGACTGTACCCTCAAACTGTGAGCCAAAATAAACCCTATGTTTCTGAATGTGCTTTTGTCAGGAATTATGTTATATCAATAAGTAACTAACACAGAAAATTTGGTACTAAAAATTGGGGCTGTTAATATGGTAAACCTGATCATGTGGCTTGTAAAAATCAAGTATTGGTTTTTAGGAACAACACAGCAGACTGTAGAAGTAATAGGCTAGGGAGCCCATATAACATCCTAAGCACTGCTCAATGAGTAATTCTGCTTGGTTTTGTAAAGACAAGACTGTCAAAGGAAATGTATAAAGTAGAAATCCAGATCATGAGATTGCTGAGGCAAATAAAGACTCTATTGGAAGCGTGATTATTTGGACAAATAATTTGTCTTCAGTCTCCATGTTGCAAGAACTTGAGCAAAACCAAATTCAAAAGTATTAGAGTAATTTTGCTTGGCTGAAATAATTTCAGGATAGGATATCATCCAGACCGTGTCATAGCTACTTCTCACTTCTTTCATCTAAATTTATGTAGAGAGTAAGTAGAAACACACAAGAACTGTGAAATTTGGTGGGGAAAGGAGTGTGAGCAAGTTTAAAGTTTTAAAGGAAGAGGTAGCAGAGGAAACATCTGTAATTAGTGACAGAACTAGCACTAAAAAGAGACCTGGAGTTCTGCAAACAGGGGACACAAAAGACATCTGATATAAAGAATACACCCTGCAGAGCTCCAACTGATAGAACTATGAATTCATTTGAAAGAAGAGATTCAGAACTAAGAATGCCACTTGTCTTAGTGAGGTTTCTGTTTCTGTGATAAAAACACCAGGACCGAAAGTAATCAGGGGAGGAAAGGTTTATTTCCTTGTAGCCAAGGCAAGAATTTAAGGCAGGAGCTGAAGCAGAAGCCATGGAAGAGTACTTCCTACAGGCTTGATCTGCATGACTTACTCAGCCTTCTCTTAAACACCTCAGAACTAAGTACCCCAGGGTGGGTACCACAAATAGTGAGTTGGGCCCTGTTCACTAAGACAATGCAACACAAGCTTGCCTACAGGTCAGTCTTACAAGGCATTTTCTCAACCATGCTTCCCTCTTTCAGATGATTCTAGTCTGTGCCAAACTGACAAAAACATAGAAAACAATAAGAACAGTGACACACACAAAAAATCAAGACACCACTGTGGTGATTCCCTGTTCAAATTCGTGTACCTGGGAATCTGTTTTTCCAGCATAGCACAGAGAATTTTCTACAACTGTCACCCACTCAGGAAATTCTGCTTCAACAGATGGGAGCTGGATTTAACAATGTAGTCCACCTGCTTCTGGTCTTAGAGACAGGAAAGATGTGCAATGGAAGGTATCATGAGGTTTTTCACCAGGGTTTCAGAGAACTGCTGCGGCTAGGCCATCTATGGCAATGTTATAAGCCCTGCAAAGTGACCCTGAGAGGCCAGTTTATGAAGCTATGATGGTAAATCCTAACTTGTGATAGACAGCAAGACCATTATGCCAGAGATGCAAGGACCATTGTTCATCAACCAAGGAATGCTACGTGGACAGGAAGGAGCTAGCCTAAGAAAGAGGCCGTGTGTGCTTCACACTACCAATTTGGAAAACTGGGGTTTCATGATCCCTGGAGAGCCCAGATGAGTCCATCATGAGGCCTGAGTGCTGGAAACAGAGGAACAAGATTTCTAACTTACCCCTTGGGTTTGCTCTTGCTTTGGTGACAACATGCTTTGCTATGTCACTTCTCTGACTGAGATTATATGAAATAAAAATGGTTACATCCACATTGAGGCAGAAGATGAAATCAGAGAAGAAAATTACAAGATATTAAGTAAAAATGGTTACATCCACATTGAGGCAGGAGATGAAATCAGAGAAGAAAATTACAAGATATTAAGATTAACATATAAAAGAAATAAATGACAGAGGAAAAGACTGGAAACCTCTTCCCACCAAACAGGCCATGAGCAGAAAGAGTGTGAGGTATGTGAATGACACCATGGACCAAAAGGTGTCATTTTCTATTGACCTTCTAAGCGTCTTTCCTCCCTGGCTGATTTGCTTCCTTGGAGGTGCTCTCTTTCTTGATAAGCTTTCTCAGCTTCAACTGCTCCCGAGTCCCTGGTCCAATTTCTTATTCTGGGACACAGCTGGGAAACATCACTGACTGCCCTTGTGATGCCAATATTTGCCCATAAAATGTGAATAAATGGACGTTTTGTTAGAGGGTGATGTGTGCAAAGAAGAGAAATAAAGGAACTGTGTTACAAATGATCATCCCTGTGGGTGAGAAAACTTTCCTGAAAGATATTCAGGGAAGTCCTGAATCAAGCAAGAAAGACAGAGCCCCATGGGGATTTGAAAGCAGCCTCTCTCTCTTTACCTCTCCTAAGTGTTTAGAACTCCACTTTGGTAGCATGTCTATTAAACACTGGAGACAAATATGTGGACAAAAGAATTGTTGATGTTTTTGTGGATCTCCTAATGATGGGAGCACGGGTGTCTCTGACCCTTTCAACTGCCTTTGTGATTCTTTTTCTCCTATTGGCTTGCCTTCGGCAGCCTCCATAGGATGAGAGCTTTTGACTTGTTTTACTGTATCTTGTTTGGGCATGTTGGTTGCTGTCTCTGGGAGGCCTGCTCCTTTCTGAAGGGAAATGGAAGGGGACCAATTGGGGGAAAGGAAAGGTGGGGAAGGCTAGGAGGAGTGGAGAAAGGGGAAACTGTGGTTGGGATGTATTGTATGAGAGAATAGTCTATTTTCAATCAATACGATTTTTGAATGTGTGAAATTTACCAGTTGTTTGCAATTCTATGAATGTTACATCTAGATTAATTAAATCATTTATCTTATCCTAAGAAGAGTAGGAAAAGTTAATGCACTATCTTTTAAAAATCAGAGGAAGAATCCCAGCTGTTGAAAACAGAAGTATCCCCAAGAAAATTTACTTCTTTTAACACTTTCACTGTGTGGTATTTAAATAAGTTTCAAATTCTAAAGTAAAGTTATGGAGTTTAACTTTTATACTCTGTACATCTTTTTTTTTTTTGTCTATTTCTTGTTTTCATCCCTTTTAATGTTTTGTCTCCCCTTCGAAGATAGAAGTTATCTTACCTTCTGAGGTACACAAAAGATGTGTAGCACCCGCAGAGATGTTGCCTGCTTTCTTGCTAAGAAATAGGATTTCATAATGAGAGCACATAACATGAAGGCTCCCTCAAGGCAGAATACTAAGAGATTAGCTTTTCAACTCTGCATGTGAAATGACTCACTGATTAGTCTTTCTAAATGTTAGAAGAAGAGAGATGGAAGAATCGAGGCTGCTTATATGATGTTTTGTGTCTTATGAGAGTGTTATATAAAACTTTGCTACTTCACGGAAAATACCACTCTGTAAGAATCTGGTAGTATAAACTGTTACTTAAGCGGGTTCCTACAGCTGTAGACTGATTAAAACCCAGCAGGTAAAGCTATAATAAACAAATACCACCTGCTGCTGGAACAGGTGTCTGTGTCCTCATTTAGAAACCAGAGGAAATGAGGGGGTGCAGAGGGGCCAGTAACGACCATAGCATGGATTACCAGGAGCCTGGTATTCTGTAATTCATGGCTGTGTGTCCTTGAACTTAATGCCTTGGGTTTTGACTTGCCAGGTTAGTTGATGACGCCTCCAGGATTAAACTTCAATACAATTAAGATGTCTATCTTCTCCTGGTAGGATTCCTCACACTCAGTGTTAGCTTTTATTTTTCTTTCCTTGTTTTATTGTTGACCTCTCCTCACCCTGTGCTACTTAAAAATCAATTACCAGATATTGGAAAACAAAAAAGAGTTCCTTCTTGTTACTTACAAAACAGAAAAAGGAAATCTCTACCATAAGAAACAAAATCTACTGAGCAAGGGAAGGGAGGTACTGAGTGACTTCTAAATAAAAGTGTTCATGTGATAAATATTATATTCTCTTTTCCCAGTTTGTCATCAGCTTTTCCATTATTCACAGCAATTTTAGCTCCACTAAGCATATGCTGAGATGAGGAAAAATATGCCTGTACTGTTTCAGATCTGTGGCTTGCTTGTCTCTATTTAAGTAGTACAGAATCACAATGATTATCTTTTTAGAACATTTTTGAGAAAGTATAAGTGGCCAAGGCTCAGGGCATTTTAGGGTAGTTTTCTTATTCTCTCTCTCTCTCTCTCTCTCTCTCTCTCTCTCTCTCTCTCTCTCTCTGTCTCTCTCTCTCTTCTTGGTTGAAATTCACATTGTGTCTAAGTTGTTTTATTGATATTATAAGATCAAGTAAAAAATATTCATATTCTTGGGGTATTTGAACTTGTCACATGATTATAACAGAAAGATATAATCACAGTTTTGCTTGAAGCTTATAGGAAGTGAAGAGCACAGTGCAGAGACTCGTGCCAAGGAGCTGGGAAAGAAGGTAAAAAGGAGTTTTATGGCATCTCTGGTTCTTCAAGAGAAATGAATTTCTCTGCCATGACTTTTAGGAAAGGCTCTATCTCTGTGCTCAGTTTCTGGGCCACAGACATTTTCTCCATTATACCTCTCAGCGTTTTTAAATGAAAATAGGAATAACCTGAAATATATTCTTTATCAGTTTTTTGTTTGCTTTACTGTTATTATTAGTATCTCACTGTGATAAAGACTGGGTACTATTTATTTATTTACTTATTACAATTTAGACGTCTAAATTGTACCTGGAGATTTCTTCCTCCCTGGATCGTCTCCTTCCACACTCTCCTCAGCTCCCCTCCCATTAGTCCCCTTTGCCATCCTGTCTACTATCCCTACCACTCTCATGTCATATACATACATGATTCTGAATCTCTATGTAAAGTCTAGGAACCCTCAATAAGAGAAAGCAAATGACATTTGTCTTTCTGAGACTGCTGTAATTTTCTCTAGCTCTGCCTATTTTCATGAAAAGAACAGCACATCATTCTTTTAGTAGAAAAGCTTCCATGAAACATATATACCTCATTTTTAAAACCCATTTCTCTGTTGTTGGACTTTCTATTACACTTTCACTGAAAATAAAAAAAAAGGAAAACATAGACAAGTCTAACATTTTATTTCATTCTTGGCATCTGGAGAGATCTATCCCAGAGAGAAGATTTAAAGACATAGTGAAGAATTTTTGATTTGTTATTGTGACCTGTACATTTCCCCTCTTCAACCTGAGAATGACATGAAGCAATGGTAAGGTATCCTTCAGAAAGTATGCAACATAAAGTTATAGTTGAACACTACTCATGTCTTTGTGTGTTGAACCGCACATTTGCTGTATCTATTAATAGTATTATTATATTTGAATATATTTTCTTCCTCAGTGTAAAGTCAATGTTATTTAACATTCCAAGATATATGAACTTGAGGATTTTTGGAAACCCTATTAAGAAATACAGAAATAAGGAATATCAGAGACAAATTTATCTCTTTTCTAAAGCCTTTCCTAGCACTTCATCCTTTTCTGTATGACATTGATCCAAAATATTTGCAGAATGAACATGTTGAAAGAAGTGGTTTCCAGTTCTTTTCCTCTTCAAAAATATATGATACATAGAAAGTCTAGTAAGTGGCTTGATGAATAGCTGTTCACAGCTTGAAAAAGAGGGTGTGTCTGAGTGTATTTGCATAAATCTGCAATCTCAATAATAAAGGAGCAGAGGTCAGAGTAGTAAAGGGCAGAGATCAAAGTATAACTGCATTTTCAAAGACAGCCTTCTCTGCAAATAACTTTAGGCTAGCTAGAAGTATACACAAAACCTTATGTTAAAAAATAATATCTGAAAGTTGTTTGTGGTTTTTATTTTGTTGTTGTTGCTTTTTTTGGCTTTTTAAAAAAATTTTTTGGGACGTTTTTTCTTTGTTTCACAGACTATCCTGGAACTTGCTCTGTAAACCATGCTGGCCTTGAACTCACAGAGATCCACCTGCCTGCCTCTGCCTCCTGAGTGCTGCTGAGATTAAAGGCATGCCCCAACAACAACTAGCTAAATTTCAGTTTTTCAATAAGTCCCTAAAGTTAACTTTTTTTTCCCCTTTTAGGCATTTACCATTCTTTGTTGAAAGTAGAACACTGCAAAAGTCAGTTAATTGAGACTTTTCGACCTTAAGTTCCTTTTAATCAAAGATTTAATGAACATAGATATAGAAGATGAATTCAGACTTGAGAAGGTATCTGTCTTGATATTATAATAATGTTGAACATATTTTAAAGTCCCTATAGTAGAGTTCCACATAATTCAGTATTGGTGAAATTATTAAGGCCACTCCACGTAGTTAAAAGGAGATTTATTTAATGGCGTAACTTACAAGTTAAGGGATAGGTAGGTCGCGGGGTCTGGGGAAGGTGTATCGCAGTCTAGCGGTGTTCTCTGGAGCTCTGCTTGGCCCACCTTCACCGTCCAAGGTCCCGGAACCGAGTGAGTGCGCCGCCCATCCAGATCTCAGGTCTCCAGGCACCTCCCTTGGCCCCGCCTTGTAGGCATGACAGTTGCCGAAGTCTCAATGGGGGTTGGAACTTCCAGATCAAAGCTGGAATGGCTACCCACTACAATTCAGAATTATGTTCTGTCTTCTATACATACCAATTTGAACATGCCACTTGACTTTTTAATGGTACTTACTAGACAGCTGGATAGGCTGTATCAAGGCTCTATCTCAGCTACCAGCTGTCAGAAATTCATTGGAGTACACTATGAATGGAGCTTCATACTTTCTCTTAGAGTGCATGAGAACAGAAGTACCTGCTGATGCTGTGAGTGAAGAATGGAAGGGATATATAGTACTAATCAGTTGTGGGAATGATAAATAAAGTTTTCCCATGAAGCAAGATGTCTTGACCCATAGCAGAGTGACCCTGCTATTGAGTAAGAGGATCCTTGTTATAGACCAAGGAGAAATGGAGAAAGGAAGCACAACTCTGTGGATTCATGACAGATGACAATCTGAGTGTTCTTAACTTGGTTATCGTAAAACAAAAAAAGAAAGCTGTTCCCGGACTGATGGATACTACTCTGCCTCAGTGGTTATGTTCAAAAGAGATAGCAGAATCTGAAATTTTCAGTCTCTATAAAATATTATATCCTTCAGTATGCTGTCAGACATCCCTTATGCAAAGAAGGTAAGAAACTTAGACGCAAGGCACCCAATATTCAATGTCTTCTTACTCAATGTGTCCGGTAACCCAAATGACAATGTATTGCTCTGAAGAAACAATGTGCTAAGAAAAATAAGGAGCATGCTGCAGAATCTGCAAAACTTTTGACCAAGAGGATGAAGGAACTGAAAGAAAATACCAGGAACAAACTGCCAATAGGTCTCATTCTATGCCCTTTACCCCTATTAAAATCAGGACTTCTTTAATTATCATTTTTTGCATACACACACACACATACACACACACACACACATATGTATGTAACAATCTGGTATGTTAAAAATTTCAGGCACTGTAAAGCAAATTTTCTATACATATATACATATATACATATATATATACATGTATATATCTTGCTCAGTCCATTCAGTTGTGCTTCTATGTATGTGTGTTTAGGCTTAACCACTGGTTGTTAGACAGCCTTGAAGAGGTCTCATCTATAGGGAAGACTGATTGTCTTGCTCGCTCTTCATCTAGGCTTGGCCTTGTGAGATCGGCTTTTAAATGAATTTGGGTTTAATTTTGTTGGTGCTATTAACTGTTAATCCTATTATTTGTTCAAAGTAGCTGCAAATGAATTTTTTTTTTAAATTTCTGATAGTTTCAGAAGAAATCAGTGTGGAAGAAACTCCAAGCTCAACATCTGTTGCCATTGCCAACCTAAGTGATTATCTTAGAGACACAGGCTGTACAGGAATGACAAAGTATGATTTGAAAGGAGAAGTGTATTATCAAGGTGTTAAATTAACTATAAAGCAATCTTAGAGCTCCTAAATGCTCAATGCCCTTCTGCTTGATGTGCCAAGAAAGTGAATGCAATCTGCTCAATATTTCCCTTAACTTTTCCTTTGTCTTTGTAGGTCACCAAAACAATTTCTGCTTGCCTGTTTTCTTCCTCTTTGGTACGATATCAGAGCAAGAGCCTTGCAGGATATTTTTTCTGATGCTGGACATTTATGACATGCTGGACTGTCAGTGCTTGAGGCTGTTTCCAGTACATTCGCTAATTGTGCTTAAATAGGAGTTTGTGCTTATAAAATAGCAAGTCTGAGTTTTCAGAGCAGAACAGTTAAAACAGCACTGATGTAAATGCAGGAAGAGTGAGGTTAAACTCAAAGCCTGGTCAGTCAAGTATAACAGTGTGACAGAAAAGCAATTAATTCCTCCATATTTTCCAGGGGGCATAATTCTGGGTTTCCATATTGTTGGCCATCCTTAAGTACTTTCTGCCTTTAAAATGATGGCAATCCATCACTGACCAGTACTCCTTCAAACAGATAACTTCAGCAATTTAAATGCAGACATATTATGCTTTGTTGTTCTTGTTCAGTGATGTACAACACAAAATTGATGTTTACCATCCTTCTGTCTGGATACAGTACCAAGAGCAAGCTTATTTGTAACCTTATATTCTATTGTTTTTTTCTGCATCTAAATATATGATACAAAAGGAAGATCAGGACCATCATGTTATTACATAAGAAGAAAGACTAGAAAGCCAGAAAATTAAATTTGAATATTTCCTATCTCATAAAATCTAGCTAAGTAACTTAGACTTTTTTGCATCATTGTTTGACTATTAATAAAAGATGAAATTAAGAGTTTTCTTCTGTGTGTTAGTTCCTCTAAGTTGATCAATTCATAATATTATTATACATTTCTTTTTATCTTATTTTACTGAAATTTATCTTCATGTTCTAAAAGTAGCCATTTTAAATATACAGATCAATGACTTTTTAAATATTCAGGGACATGTGCAGCTACCAAGCAGATCAAAGCTTAGGCTTAGCTTCAACCAGGTTTTTGGTTTCCCCACTGAGTCTGTGTTCTTCATTCCTGTCCTGACTTCTGAGATAATAGCATCATCTCTCCTGCCTTTGAACTTGATGTAAATCAAAGAATCAGAATGTGTTTCTGTGGATATGTTTGTCTTCTTTCGGTCAACAGTATGTTTGTAAAAGTTACCCTGTGTTGTCATGAGAAGCAATGTTTATTCATATATATATATATATATATATATATATATATATATGTATATGTATATTAATTCCTTGAATTTCACACAATGTATTTTCATCATACCCTCCAATTACTCCCTGATCTGTTAATTTGTAAATGTGGTAAATATGCCACATTAAATTCCAATGCAGTTTTTCTAGCTGTAGTATGTATTTATATGTTTGATTAAGCACATTATAGAGAATTCAGTTAGCCATAGCTCTAAGACATATTACCAAGTCAATATTTTAGGAAGCGAATACCATATTTTTAGCTTCCCTATTTTCACAAGACATTCCAATTTCTCTCCCAGCTACCCAATCGTTTTGTAGTTAGGGAAAACAGAAGAGTACATACCAATGTTTGTAAGAGCCACTCCAATTCTAATTGTAATACCCATTCCAAATGGTACAGTCATACTGAAGTGATGATGAATCACCAAGAGAGAAATTAATGGATGATACTAAATTGGCAAGTCTGTAAGACAGAGGTGATCTGGACCTCAAGCTGCAGAAGAGCTGATATAAGGTCCTCAGTGTCTTACTTACAAATTCACTCTTGCTATGTGTTTTGTTGTCTTTTCTGAGAAAAGGCATCACTATAAAGCTTTGTCTGGGTTTGTCTAGTCATATAGGCCAGGATAGCGTGGATTTGCTTGCTTTCTCCTGACTCTCCCTCCTGGGCACTAGATTTACAAGTGCGTACTGCTGTAGCTGGCTGTCACTACTTAGCTAGATACTTAGGCTTTCTACTACTTGAAGTTGGAAAGAAATATATAGCATAGATTGATACAATGTAGACTTCCAAGAAAAATTTAGAGGTTGATTTTCAAGGCATATTTACATCTATTCATGCTTTGACTTACCAAACAACTGGGCATATTAGTCTACAAAGCATATTTTAAATAAACTTACTGAAATTGTATCCTTTTCTATACGAATGAAAGTGCATTATGCTGTATCCTAGTGTCTAAAACATTTTCTTTCGAGTAATTATCTACTGCATAATTGTTAAACAAAGAAATAAAAGATAACTAGTTTACATTATCTCCTATCAACTAGATAAATAAGGAAAATACAGTCATCTATAGAAATAAGAAAATATGACCCAATGCTAGAGGTATGAAATATTTAATAGCGAGTAATAGGTATAAATTACGTATAAGAAAAGGAATAGAAATCTTTATTTGATAGTTTACTGAATATACATCATGACAAGGAATACATTATTTATTTTTAAATATAACAGATAAAAACACATGTTTAAACCATTCAAGTTCAACACAGTTGGCACAGAATATTATGCTTGCAAAAATCATCACTATAATCAAGTTATCAAATGTTGTCATCACCCTAATGTTTTCTTTCTGTTTCTTCATTTCCATATCTCTTTCCCCACCAAATAATATCTAACAAATTTCTGGTCATTTTAAACAACTTTGTACTTATCCAATCATATTTTATTTAGTGGATAAAACTTAATTAATCTGTTTATGTTCTCTCAGTTCTCAGCAAGATTTGGGAATTTGCATGTTTTGTGAATCAAGTTATTCATAAAATCTATTAGAATTCCATTTTTAAAAAATACTAAAACATTCATAGTAGAATAACAGACAGAATGATAGACAGGAAGTGGGGGGGGAGGAAGGAGCATACTCATTTTATAAAACACTATTTTTTTGCCATATCTCTACTAAACAGGCATTGAATCTTTATTGATGCTTCGTCCTTTCCCAAGGCTATGCATCACCATGCTTTTCATATTTTTTCTAGAGCCCAGCTGTCTGGACACAAAGCTTTACAAAGAGTCATGAGATTGGTTATTATAAGTCCAACAACATAACTGTTTTAAAACTTTCTTTGGTAGTTCTCAATTTTACCTAAATCTTGAAATCACTTTCTTGGGCCTGGAATGACAAGAGCAAGTGGGGATAGGGATGAGGAAGGAGCATGAGAAAGGGAAAATGGAGAGAGACAGCTAAAAATAAGGGCTATTTGATGGGTAATATGGAAACCTGATAAAGTAGAAGCTACCAAATTTTATATATATATATATATATATATATATATATATATATATATATATTATTGTATTAATATAAATATATTATATGACATTATTTGTATATATGTTATATGTATATTATATATACATATATGTGCATATATACATATACACATACAAACACACATGCACAAAGTTGATCTAAGTGAAATTGCTAATCAGTCAGGGAGAAAGAGCCCAAACTGGCCATCTCTTGTCATCTAATGAAGCTTTCAGTATTTAGATTAGGCTACATCTAATTAAGTTGTTGGTCAAAGAAATCCAATGGAAACCCCCAAACAATTCAGCCTTTTGCCAAGACTGTATGTTGCTTTCCACAAGCTGATGGCAAGACCCCATTTTTTAACATCTAGGGAACTCGTTGCACATGGAGAAGTTGAGTGTGTCCCTACACAGAACCTCATCCCTATGTACTAGCATGCTTTGATACTCTGCACACTACCAAAAGAGAAACATAAACACCAACCCAGCCACAAACTGTTTGATCTACAATGCAGCCCCTTCTTACAAGATATGCTAGTAACAACAAAGCTTTAAGGAATAACCAATCAATAAGACTTAGGATCCACTCCAATACATGGAACTCATACCTGACACTGTTTGGGTGACCAAAAACCTCAGATTGGATAACCCACAGACATAGGGTAAAATGAAATATGAATTATATATATATATAGTATATCATTATATATAAAAAATCATTACATATAATATACATTATATGTATGACTGTATATATGTGCCAATAAAATTACTATAAATATACATATGAACCAATAAAATTCAGTCATTTTATATATATAATGCATTATATATATATAAACATATGTATCAATAAAATTAACTCCTAATGGCATCTTGCTGTATTCATTGATCAGTTCCTTGCTCAGCCATCATCACAGAAGCTTCCTCTTGCAGCAAATGGGTACAAATAGAACCACAATCAGACATTATGCTGAAAATGAGAGATCTTGGAACACTAAGGTATAAAGGAGTGTCTCCATATAATTCCTCTCCTTAGAGCTCACAGAGGCCGAGGTAAGAGCCAAAGGGGATGAAGGACACATGACCCTCTAAGTCCACATTTGCAAAGCTCATATGAACTCTCAGAGATGAATGAGCAAGCATAGGTCCTGCATGGGTCTACCCCATATCCTTTGCCTATATATTCTAACTTCTAAAGTATTGCATTTACAGGATTCCTGAGTGTGTTCATGACTGGGTCTCTAATTCTTGTGCCTTTTCTTGGGCTTTTTGCTTTCTGTTTGTTTATTTTGTCCAATTCCTATGTGTTATATTTTGTTTTATCATATCAGATATTTATATTATATTAATCTTGTTATCATCCCTTTAAAAGTTGTTTGTTTTCTAATTAGAGACATAAAGGAATAAATCCAGATGTGAGGGGATGTGGGGAAAATCTGGGAGGAGTAGATCGAGAAAAACCAAAATCAGTAATATTATGTGAGAAAAAAATATATTTTCAATTAAAGGAAAAATAAAAATTCACTTTGTCAATTATAAAAAATACTCTTAGTAGAATATTGTCTAGTGTGTGTTCCATTTATAATGGAACAATTTTGAAGAATTGTTGAAAAAATAGAAATGAGTCTTACATCTCATGAACTTCTCCTGTGTTTCTACTTAAGTATTATTTTATAATGAATGTTGGTTTTAGAAAACAGACTTCGAATATACCCTTATGGAGTTATTCCTTTTTTTGTTTTTGTTTTTTTTGGTTTTTCGAGAAAGTGTTATATGGTTTTGCATTGTTGAAGTTCATTATAAAATTCTAAATTCCTTAGATTTAAAAGTTTGGATCTATGTGTGTTACTCTCCATATCTATGATGCTAGAATTATAAATGGCATATATTTGAATTTGAAAAGAAAGGTGTTTCTTAAAGTCATTACATCCAATGAGTTAATACCAACAAGTATTTTCAATAAAAGTTTAATAATGTAGTATGTTGTAATTATCCCCTTTCTTTTCCTCCCTCCAAGCCATCCCATGTAACACTCTGGCCCCCATTCAAACTAGTGTCCTTTTTTTTCTTTGAGTGTGTGTGTGTGTGTGTGTGTGTGTGTTATCAAATAGACAAGAACTTGCAAGGCAAAAGCAGAAATAACCAAAGCAGGAAGAGACAGAAAGGGTAGAAATAGTCTCCAGAACCACAGAGGAGATGTCGTTGTGGAGACAAGGAGTTGAATGGCTACAGTATTCAGAACCTTGAAATGTAAATATTTTAAACAAAATATCTGTGTGTATGTTTTCAGGGATACCTATCTCATATTTGAAAAGCAGTTGGTGGTTCTTCCTTGGGTAAGATTATTTTCTCCCAGCATCCCTTAACTTCCTGTAGTATTTTGTCTAGAACTTAAGCCTTGTGAGCTCCATTCACATGGTTTTTCATAAAAATGACCTGGACAGGAACAAACAGAAGATGGTACATATCAAATGTAAATAATCCAAGGTGTTGAAGTTCTGAGAACCATTTTCTTTTTGCTTTGCTTTTTTTTTTCTTTTATTGAAAATAGATTATCGGGGGTTGGGAATTTACCTCAGCGGTAGAGCGCTTGCCTTAGCAAGCACAAGGCCCTGGGTTTGGTCCTCAGCTCAAAAAAAAAAAAAAAAAAAAAAAGAAAGAAAAAGAAAGAAAGAAAGAAAGAAAGAAAGAAAGAAAGAAAAAGAAAATAGATTATCTTTTCACACACTACATCTCTACATCTTGAATACAGTTTTCCCTCCCTTCACTCCTCCCAGTTTCTCACCTGATCCACTTCCTTTCTGTCTCTCTACTTTTGGGTCCCTTTTCCTCCTACTGAGTTGCCTTGTCCAGCCTTAATATTAGTGGATATGCCTCATCTTATTGCAACACAATATACCATGCTTGGTTAATATGTCTGGGAGGCCTGCCCTTTTCTCAAGGGGAGTGAAGACCTTCCGTTTAGACTCTTTCTGTGTATAATGCCTGTCTGTGGGTCTCTCCATCTTTTTCCCATCTGTTGCTGCACTAAGCCTCTCGGATAATGACTGGATAAGGCACTAATCAATGCATATAGTAGAATATCATTAAAATTACTTTACTGAATTTTTAATTTTTTTTAGATCAGTAGATTTTGGTTTTAACCTAGATCTCTGGGCTATCTAGTCTCTGGTTCTTGATGACTCAGGAAGTGTCAGGTATTGGTTCTTTCTGGTGGAGTGGGCCATAAAATCAAAGCAGGCATTGGTTGGCTACTCCCAGAAGTGCTGTACCACCACTGTCCTAGCATATTGTGCAGGCAGAACTGATTGTAGATTAAAGGTTTTGTGGCTGGATTTATGTCCACATTTCTCTTTCTGCAGAGTGCTTTCCCACCCCGAAGAGATTGAGCACCATTTCTACCCTCTCTGTCCCTGTGTTGGCTGGTTCTGCATCTGCCTTGTAAGTCGATGAATATTTGCGAGAGTCTGCAAGGATGTTCCTTCTGCAACAACTCCAGACACCATGATATTAGAATTGGAAAGCAATTCAAGACCCATATTTAAAGCACAAATTTTCATATCTATGCTATTCACATTGATTTCATGGAAATAATTACAATTAACTTATTAGAAGAAAAATTGAAAGGTTGTTGATTTCAATACCAAATATTCATAACTTTTTAATGACTCCTTTTAAAGAGGTAATATAAAACAAAATGAAATTGAATGAAAAGTTTCAGTTTCTCACACTTGAATCATATGAAAAGTAGCAGTATATAATCAGCTAATGTAATGTTTCCTCAAGATACACAGAAGAAAGATAGTCTTATGAAGCATAATACAATGAATATGAAATCTAAGATCTGAGCAAGGAGTGGCCGTTGGGGCCTATGATTCCTAACATTGGTATAGTGATACTTATTGATATGCAGACTTTTGATATGCAATAGATAAAGAAAAGAATCCAGGGAAAGTATATTTAAAATGTGTAGCTAGAGTTTTCCTGCCTGACCCACAGTCAGGACAAATCTCTGTCATCCGCCAGTCCAACAACTGCTCAGACCCAACCAAGTAAACACAGAGACTTATATTGCTTACAAACTGTATGGACGTGGCAGGCTTCTTGCTAACTGTTCTTATATCTAAAATTAATCCATTTCTATAAATCTATACCTTGCCATG
This sequence comes from Peromyscus eremicus, assembly GCF_949786415.1. NCBI lineage: Eukaryota > Metazoa > Chordata > Mammalia > Rodentia > Cricetidae > Peromyscus > Peromyscus eremicus. Next base: position 49,262,879 of record NC_081426.1, on the reverse strand, counting down.
TGGCTCGTGGCTTACCAGCATCTTCACATGCTGCTTGTCATGGCGGTGGCTGGCAGTGTCTCCCTCACTCAGCCTTCTACTTCCCAGAATTATCCTCTCTCCTTGTCCTGCCTATACTTCCTGCCTGGCCACTGGCCAATCAATGTTTTATTTATACAGAACGATATCCACAGCACTTCCCTTTTTCTTTTTTTTTTTTTCAAAAAGGAAGGTTTTAACCTTAACATAGTAAAATTACATATAATTTGGGAATTTGGGTGTAGCTTCTCTTATTACTTCCTGCTGGAGGGGGGCACTGTATCTTATGGGGACACAAAGAAAATTTTAGGATTATGGAGTAGTCCACGAGGGTGTATCGTCTGAGCCAGTTGCCTTGAATTGGTTCTGGATGTTGGATCATCTGGGCCTTGGTGTCATCAGAGACCTTTCAGGGGGTCTTGGCTGGTCAAACCTGATGTATTTTAATCTGGAACAAATCCATAGCCTCTGGCTTTCTGTGGAAACAAAAGCAGATTCTCTTTTCCAAAGCAACATATACTTATATCCAAATTTTGAAGTCAAGGTACCTTTAAAATATACATTTTGGCATAACTCAACAGCTTTTGCAATCAAATGTTTTTCTTCAGTTACGAATATCAAAGAGAACATAATCCAGATTCTCTGTGTGGTAGCCATTTTTACGTGGCTTATTTTTTATATTATCTTGAGTCTATTGCTTTAAACTGCAGCATTCTAAGACTGAAATGGTGCTGTGGCTACTGGCTCCGCCCACTTCAGCTTCCCAACATGGTGGTGGTACGTTTTCTGCCAGCTCTGGGAGCCATCAGCTCTCAGAAATAGTGGGTCTATGCTTCTGTCAAAGCAATGTGTAGCCCAGAAACCTCTTTTTTTTTTGTTTTGTACTAGCAAAAGTTAATCCACGACGCAGCATAATGTGCCACTGCTGGTCGAGCCTGCATGCCAGGAACCCACCATAGTAGATAGTAGGTCAAACATGCAGGCGCTGCTAACTGGAAAGAGACAAGGAAGAACTGGTTTTAGCTCTGTTTTAGAATCTTTTTACTCAGATTTTAGGTGGAAACTCTTGCCAACACATTGGGAGCCATTTGTAGCTAGAGTTTTCCTGCCTGACCCACAGTCAGGACAAATCTCTGTCATCTGCCAGTCCCACAGCAGCTCAGACCCAACCAAGTAAACACAGAGACTTATATTGCTTACAAACTGTATGGCCGTGGCAGGCCTCTTGCTAACTGTTCTTACAGCTTAAATTAATCCATTTCCATAAATCTGTACCTTGCCACATGGCTTGTGGCTTACCGGCATCTTCACATGCGGCTTGTCATGGTGGCAGCTGGCAGTGACTCCTTCCACCTTCCTGTTCTCTCAATTCTCCTCTCTGTTAGTCCCGCCTATACTTCCTGCCTGGCCACTGGCCAATCAGTGATTTATTTATTGACCAATCAGCAACACATTTGACATACAGACCATCCCACAGAAAAAATGTATACAAAAATATCATTTACTTCTCATTTTCTTTTCCTTGAAAAGAAATTTCTAAAATTGGCACTGTTTTTATTTCTATTCATATGAAATCCAGTTCCTTTCTCCAGTATAAGCTAGTTTAATAACTCAGTGAAATGTAATTCATACCTGGACAATTACCTCCAATGTTCTGGTGAACTTTATTTTTAAAACTTCCTTAAAATTATAAAAAAGAAAAAGCATTTTATTTCTGTCTTCCATAGTAGATGAGAAAATAATTTTGTGCCTTGGAGAATTAACAATATCAGCACACAAAGAGAGACAATACTTCAGAAGTGGGTATTGTTTTAAAGCTTTTACAGCCCATCTCTTCAGTATTTTTATCTGTAATAAAGCTCTTTTCAAGACATGATTGTAATAGGGGCAGGGGAGAATCAAAGAAGTGTTATTTGCATTTTTATAATTTTCTCTTTTAAAAACAGAATTATGCCTGAAACAAGGAAATTTGCAAATTAAATGTTTGACTCATTTTAGTTTTATATCACAACTTAACACTTTGACAGTTTCTCAAACTGAAATAATTGAAATATTTTATAACAAGGGTGTCTTTTTTTTGAAAAAAAAATAATTCATCTCAACAATGGAATAAAATCAACATTAAATATGTTATATACTTGATACTTAAATATCTACCCCAATTCTCATCAATATGGAATTGCAGTATTTCTCAGTGAATGATTTCCTGTGTTCTCGCTGTATCCTATGAATGTGAGAAAAAAGAAATCTGTATGTTGAAATATAACTATGCCACTACATTTTAACATTAATAAAAATCTATAACTCAGAATTAATTGTTATGGTCTTAGTAAAATATTTACTATATAAAAATTTTTTGCAATTCCTTCTTTACAACTTTTTCTGATTTACCACTGACATTGAATTATTTTTTCCTTCTTTGTTGAATGTGCATTTATAATTATTGATATCATTTTGTATATATATATATGTATCACACTTGCATATTAAATTCTACTTTTAGTCCTTAAAAGTCACTTATTCTATGTCTTTCCTGTGCTTCACTAATTATTTCATGCCCCGTGGGAAGATTTTCATTCTGGTATCTTATAAAATTTAAATAGCCACTGAATTCAAACTTAGCATAGTGATACACATCTCAACTTTATTTCTACACTTTTCGGTGCATATAAAAGTAGAATTTATTTTGAGATTTTTCTTCTGTAAATATGTCTTCTCTTGAGATGCCACTGGCACAAAGGCCAGGATAGTGCTGTTTGGGAGATGATGCAAGTAGGACATGGAGCCTCAGAAGAGTAGAGCTGGTACAATTGGGGTCAGTGTATTGCCCAGCTACATAAATAACTAATAGTTAAATACAGCGGTGTGTGTGTGTGTGTGTGTGTGTGTGTGTGTGTGTGTGTGTGTATGAATTATTTTTGAAGATTCAGCTAGACTCTTACTTAAAATTATCCACAGAGGCCAGATAGGAGACCCATCCAGAATCCTGGCACTAGAAAGCTTGAGACAAAAGCATTGAGAGGTTAAGGGCAGGCTTGACTACATAGCTGGAGCCAAATAAAAAATGTTCACTTTGGCCCTGTCACCATTTTTTCATTCAAGGATTGCCACAGCAAATGCCTTTTAACACTTACAAGACAGATGTGATTGAGTGATAGACAGTGTGGAAGAAGTCCAAAGACTGAAGGGAAGGATGCATGAGTCAGCAAGTGAAGGTGATGTCAGTCACAACTGTGAGTGGGTGCTTGAGGAAACAAAAGATGATATAAAGGTGGACAGCAGTGAGTGAGGTAGGGTGTAAGCCGTGTCCATATCTGCGGGTTCCAAAAAATCATGCTGCCATTTAGTCAGTGTCTTCAAAACATATTGCGTTGCTCAAAAAGACAACATTGATTTCAGTCTTGGCATTCCTTGTGATTAAAGTCTTGGTTCTCATTATTAATTAGCATATAATCTTCAGCTACTATTTAACCTTCCCAATCATTCATGTCTATTATAATTATGTAATAAACACCAAGCAGAAGCCTAAGAGAGTCCTGAATTCTTTCTCAAGTTGTAAACATTAACAACTTTAACTTGAGTTTAAATTCAATAAAATTATGTTTGGTAATGCTGTATGCCAGTTGCAGAATTTCAAAACCTGTCATAGTGGACTTTAACCTCCATAAAAGAAGACTGAAAATAGTTATCTCATTTCTCTTATTAAATATAACCATACCTAACAGAAATGAAAGAGAGAGAGAAGTACTAGAGAATTAAAGAACAACACTAAATAGGAAAATTTTCTAAGTTTAAAACTAAAGAAAAACATAATATTGATACATCAAGAAAGAAAAAAGGAATTAGTACATGTGTTTGAATAGTAAGAAATATAACAATTTGATCAGTTAATAAATAAGATTTCACTGTCATTTTGTGGATTATAAAATATATTTTACCCTTGTAATGAAAAGTCTTAATGCCATGTTTGGTGTAGAGGAATTATTGATAACATCTATAGCACAATGAAGGAACATTAACATCAGAATAAAATTTATACAGAGTGACCTAAGATTTATGTATTTTTGAACAGGTGAGATTACAGTATAAATGTAATCTGATAATATTAATATATAATTTAAGAATCTGAACAAAATTAAAATATGCAAAGGAGCATGCAGAAAGCACTGTTTGTAACTTTAGATGTAATTTTACTAAAGTATTTAAAGAACAACAAAAGGACAGGGAAAATAAAACAAAAAGCAAGTAAATGGCTTCCTCATAGAGGCATAGCTTTGGTTAACAAACCGCCTACCTCTCTTTTACCTTCCCATGTCCATCTCATGTAAACGTTAAACCACTAGAATTCTCACCATTTTTCTAAATAAGTGCTTTAGACAGTTCAACTACAGGGCCAAATATCCCACTGTTTATCATATTGCTCTGTTTTACTCTTTCCACTTTCATTTTTTTTATTTTATTGTTATTATTCATTTATTAATTTACTTTGGATTGCAAGAACATAAATTACTTGTGGAGGCCCACAGAAACTCCATAGTCTGACCTTATTCCATCTTGACTCAAGGTCAGAGACTCCAAGCTTGTTTTGCTTTGCAAAGCTGCGTAATTAAGATGTTTTGGCCAGAGGTATGGTTACCAGGTGTCTTATACTTTAAGGCCTAATTATAGGATGCTTTGCCATAAGGCATGCCTACTAGATGTTTTGAGAATTAAGGAAGTGTTAACACTTGTCTGTACTTTTTCCTTGACAGGGGAAAGTCTTTTGCCTCTCCCCTGGCTGGTGTATAAAAAGCCCATGAGGAATAAACTCAGGGTATTTGTGTTATTCACCCAGAGCCTTCCTGATGCTCTTCTATGTCTCTGTCTTTTTCTTTAACACTAGGTGTTATCCTTTTCTTTCTTTTTTTTTCAATGATAAAGTTACTTATTTTAGAAAAAATCCTAAAATATATTTATATCATCTCAACAATTCTGTTTCTCTAGTAAGCTTTCTTGTTTTATAATTAAGAGGTGCATGGCTTTAATCCCATCACTTAGGAGGCAGAATCAGGTAATTCTCTGTGAGTTCTAGGACAGCCTGGTCTACAGAGTGAGATCTAGGACAGGCACGAAAACTATACAGAGAAACCCTGTCTCGAAAAACAGAAAAAAATTTTATTCATATCTGTTATTTCTTAATCCTCCCTTGAAGACTGTTCAATAGTAGGGTGGGACCTGGCAGGGTACTGAATAAGGTCTTTATGCACACTTCCTTTTTGATAATGCTTTTTTCTGGCTCTTTGTTTCTCCATTACTGCCATTCCTTTATCTACTTGAACTTCTGAATACAAAGGATCTGCACAGGACTTCCAGGCATTCTACAGGACATAGGGAGAAGCAACTGAGAGACACTAGGCCTATAGGCTGAAGATGGATGTCCCAGTGTTGCTGAGGTACTTTGGGTGACTATCCAGGCAGCCAGCTGTCTCTGCCATTCTAGATTTTTGAAAGTTGCTTACAATGCTCTTCCTGTTTACTTAGGTTATATTATATCCCTCTGGGGCCTTTGATGTAGTAAAAAAAAAGACTAGATTGTAGCTGGATGTTTTTCGGTTCCCGCCAAGCCTAAGCAGTCCTGTGGCCCACTTATAGAATAATCACTCAGAAGCATATATTAATTATAACTGCTTGGCCATTAGCTCAAGCTTATTACTGACTAGCTCTAACACTTAAATTAATCCATAATTCTTATTTATGTTTAGCCATGTGGCTTGGTACCTTTTCTCAATTCTGTCTTGTCATCTTGCTTCCTCTGTGTCTGGCTGGCATCTCCTGACTCAGCCTTCATCTTCCCAGAATTCTCCTTTTCTGCTTATCCCATCTATACTTCCTTCCTGGCTACTGGCCAATCAGCATTTTATTTATCAACCAATAAGAGCAACACACATTCATAGCATTCAGAATGACATTCTACAGCACTAGGTATTTATAGTTTTCCTTAGTCATAATAAAAGATAAATTAGATATGAAACTTTAAACTCACAAATTTAGAATGGATGATAGAATATTTTCTTTAACGTTGCCAAATACAAAGAGAATAAATATTACAACTGAACTCTTGCTTGATAACTATTTTGTTATATATAATTTTACTATATTAAAGTTAAAATCTTCCTTTTTGATTAGACAGAAAAGAGGAAATGCTGTGGGATAATGCTGTTGTACACTGGTTTAATAAAATGCTGATTGGCCAGTAGCTAGGCAGGAAGAACAGGTGGGGTGAGCAGATTAGGAGAATGCTGGGAAGAGGAGGGGCAGAGTGAGGATTCACCAGCCAGACACAGAGGAAGCAAGATGACAAGGCAGAACTTAGAAAAAGTACCAAGCTACGTGGCAAAATATAGATCAGAAATATGGGTTAATTTAAGTGTAAGAGCTAGTCATTAATAATCCTGAATAATGGCTGAGCAGTTACAAATAATATTAAGCCTCTGAGTGATTATCTTAGAAGGGGCTGCAGTATGTCGGGACCAGGCAGGACCAGAGGAACACAGGACCATGGGGCCAGACAGGACTTCGGACTACACAGGACTAAGCTTGTTAAAAAATTCAAGCATAGCCTCACCCTTAGCTAAGGAGCAGTTGATGGCTATGGAGGAAAGGAGATTCACTTCCTTTAGCAATCTCTTCTCTCTCATACAGTGGATGACTCTGTACCACATGGAAGCTCTTAAATGAATTTGTGTGCTTGAGGGTGTGTGTGTGTGTGTGTGTGTGTGTGTGTGTGTGTGTGTGTGTGTGTGAGAGAGAGAGAGAGAGAGAGAGAGAGAGAGAGAGAGAGAGAGAGAGAGAGAGAGATTCCAGAAGGAAGAAATGAAGTTCATAGAGATACACAATGTGGTGTCCTAGGGACAGTTAGAGAGGGGGGATGGATATAATTATGATAAATTATATGCATATTTGACCTGTGTACATTCTATTAATCCAGTCAAAACAATGGAAAGAGATTATTTTATAAGTTTGTAATGTCAACATTAATATAAATGAAAAGAAAAGTACATCAATTAAGAGATAGAATCATATTGTTTTGTATCCTCTTAACATTTGAGAGATAAAAATTCATAGAATATAGAAAAATCTAAGAATGTCATCAACCTATATGATTCATTCTAAAGATTTGAAATACTTCACCTACAACAGAAAAATATACATGATTAAAAATGAACTAAATATATGCACAAATGTGTTATGATTATACATTCTTAAATCAAAAACTTTTCTAAATATTTCATATAATTTCACCCATTTTAGATGCAATATAAATTTATACTACTTAATATTGTTCTGCATTGTCATTTATATTGTTCTAATCTTTAGTTAAAACAAGTTCTTTATAATAGCATTTTTATAAAATAAATACAAAAGGCATTTAATCCTGGCATTGAAGGCTGAAGGAGTATAGTTTTGAGGTCATCTTGGGATACAAAGCAAAATCCTGTCTAAAAAAAAGTAATGCAATTCTAAATAAAATATCCAGGAACATAAATATTCCTCCCTCTCTTTCTCTTTGCCATATCTTAAAATAGTTAAGAGAACAGACTTCCAAATCTGCTCACATTTAACCAGAGAAATTAGACTTTTATTGCAAAGAATAATATCCATTTATGGGGAACATTTATATCAAGAAACATACGTGTCAGGTTAATCACAGTAATGCCCTCATTTCTTCATATCAATTTTCTGTATTTACTACTTTTCTTTTCACTGTGGTGACCAAACAGCACAAGGAAGAGGTCTAGTTGACTCAAGGTTTGAGGAGAACTAATCCATCATGATAGGGAAAGCATGGCAGCAGGTAGCTACCAGGAAATCTGGACATGCATCTGGACTCTTGGCCTTCTCAGATCTTGGCAGAATAGGAAAAAGAGTGCAGAAAATGCTCCCACTTGGCATATGTTTCTTTTTCTATTTTGACTTACTCTTGTACCACAACCTAAGGAAAGGTGTCAAGTGCATTTAGTGGAAGACTTATCTCCACAGTTAAGCCTGTCCAGAAACTACCTCAAATGATACACCCCAAAGTGTACCTCCTTGATCTTTCCAAACTCAATGAAGCTAATGACAAAGATTAACATTTAACTGTCACTAATAATTATAAAGTAATTATCGGCCACTTGTTGTGTAGTCTCTATATTTTATTTAAAATTTTTATTGTATGTTTTTAACATGTTGCAAATACAGGAAATGAATATAAATGTGTGTTTGTGTATGCCATTAGACTATATCATTCAAAAATACTTAGATGGCATTATGCTATCTCTTTGCTAATCACTATACTAAAAATGAATCTCATGTATTGCTGATAATCACTCCAAATTAGAGAACAAATATTGAATTTCCTGAAAATGTCTCATAGGAAATTAATAAATATATAACATCAAGTTCTATTGATGTGGACATGAATAAATGCTACTGATAACCAGACAACCAAATACTAAGAGTTTGGTAATTTAGTTCTATGAAAAATTACCTTGGCACTTTATATCCACAATGTTCTAGATTCTGATCTTGCAATTTTGAAGGTTATCTACCTGGGGACAGTATTGATGAAGGCTGCTGAGTTTCTCTAATTTGAACTTTCAGTAATGGAATTAGAGGTCTCCCCCAAAGATCTGTAGGAAACTAGATCACTTTTTATGGACATGAGACTCCTGGAGAACCACTTTAACTGGTATCTTAGCTTTCCTACTCTAAAACAGTGGGTCACTGTTGTCAGTACTGGGTTAGGAATGATAGAGAATTTTAGAGAAAGATCTCATTCTAAAGATAAGTGCACATTTCCTTAGATACAGGACCCATAGTTTGCCACCAGGAAAGTGCTGAGAAGCAGCACTGGGTATCAGAGGCTGGTCTAAGGGAAATCGTCTTGTGGGCACAGCTGACTATAGTCTATTGAGGTGTAGATATAGCATACACAGTAGGATGCACACTTGTGGGGATGAAGGAGGACTATATAGTCTTGACTCCAGTTCCTAATGGACCATGTGAAGAGCTGGTGGAGTAGTGTTGCGTTGTAGAAAATCACAGGGCAGAAATATACAGATGTGAAATATTCTCCAGTCCTCCTCATTAACAGAGCTAGTCACTTCTTCGGAGAATCCCTCTGACCAGCTCAGGAAATTGTCCTGCAAAATTGAGTCTGGAAGGCATAATGGAACCAACTCCATGCCAGTACAAGAACCCTCAGAAGTGCCCATGAGGAAGACACCAAAAACCACTACCAATGAGTCACTGACGCAAGCATAGGGACAAGGAAGAAACATTCTGTAATTCAAGATGAAACTTGCATATGATGTGAATATGGATGTCATATAAGAACCATAAAAGAACTGGGTATGATCCCTGAATTATGGGTGGGGCAGAAACAGAAACCAAACCTTCATAAACATGAGGATCTCTGATTCCTAGTCTGTCTTTACTGGCACTACAGCAAAGGAAGCCCTGGGCATCTTACTTATCCATTTAAAGTAGAAGTAAGCCTTGCTTTTGTTTTGGAGTATTGTGTATCTTAACAGTGATCCTAGTCCTTGAGAAATTAAATTCTTATAAGATCCCTGTCAATATTGGAATAAGAAAGGCCATTTTAGAGCACAAGAAGCAATATATTCCTGAACCTTCTTGCCCACATGTTCTTTCAAGTTGAGCAGAAACGGAACATGACTGCAATGAAGAATTGCATGATCTGTGATTAAATTGAAAGTGATCAAAATTTTCAGATGTTTTGCAGAAGCAATCCTCAGACCCATTAAAATAGCCTTCAGGGTCTGGGTTAACCTAGTCCTATAGAATACTTTATTTAAATAAATAGCTGTCTTAATCAAGTCCTAGCTTCCCTCAAGAGCTCACTCACGGAATGAACTTTATTCCTCTTAGGAGTCTCTTTCCTGCACCCAAATGTAATTTCTTTGAAAAATGCCTCCGGCACTATTTTTATTCCTTTGTCTTAATGTACAGATGTGGTTTTCACTCTCTCACAGTTGTTGTAACTGTTTCCAGACTGACCGGGTTCTAACTGAGCAGTACTTTCCCTTCTTAGAGTGGGCAGTGCCATGTGACCTGGTGTACCTGAGCCATCCTTTGAAGGGCACCATGGTTCACAATGGTCCAGTCAGTAGCAAGTGCTCAATCTGTTGCAGTCCTCAACATTTTAATCAGAATCCTCAGTTCACTAAAGATTCCGCTGAATATCCAGTCAGAGCAAACAGGAAACATAGTTCAACTGAGACTTGTGTTATCTGCCTTAAAGCTGGCTATGGTCTAAACAAATCAGGGAAACTTAAGCCCTGAAATGGACAGCTAGGAACCAATGCCAGTCAATTAAAAATTGCAATCAAAGCACAGTACTAATTCCTCCTCTTTCAGTTTTTTGAGTAGTTTGTACAATGGATCTTGAACATATCCACTTCTACCTCCACCCAGAACAACCACCTTCTCTACCCACCCAACTTTGTATGTCTTCATGCTCTTGTTTTTTAAACCCATGAAGTCCAATTAGTGTTGCCCATATACAGCTGCATGTGCAGCCTTCCACTAGATCATGGTTGACTTACTACTGGCCACATGCTTAAAACAGAGTTGACCTATCCCAGCAACTATTGACAGCCAATAGTTCTTTATCTATGAATGGGACTTAATGCTTAATGTCTACCAAGCCTTCTAGGCTGTGTTTTTGTATGGGGTGAACTGGAGTAAGTCTTGTGTATGCTATCACAACTTCGTTTTTGTGTCTAGAAAACAATGTTTTTTTTTAGGCATCTACCTCTGGCTCTTAAAATCTTTCTACCTCCACTCTTCTGAAATGATACTTTTGTTAGGAGGATATGGGGATTTCAGGGAAGGGGAGATAGGACACATTGGTGAAAAATAATAGAGGAGAATGACATACTTTACCAAGCTTTCAAAGGCATGTTTATTAATTATTGTTGCTTAAGTTTATTCGCTCGCTCTCTCTCTCTCTCTCTCTCTCTCTCTCTCTCTCTCTCTCTCTCTCTCTCTCTCTCTCTCTCTCTCTGTGTGTGTGTGTGTGTGTATGTTTCTAGCTGCACCTCCTATAGTACATATGCTGGGAGCAGAAAACAATTTTATGGAGTGAATCCTATCCTTCCACCTTCAGGTGGGTCTGGGGCTCAAAGTCAGGATTCCAGTCTTGGGATGCAAGTGTCTTGATGCAATGAGAAAGCACATTTACCATTTTAACAAGGTGCTAAGTATCCAATACTTTCATTACAAGTAGAGTGTTCTGTAGTCTCTAGAACATATGTATCTTGCTTCACTATCCCCTGTGTAACTAGGTTTAAATACTTTAGATACCTCATATAATATGTATTTTCTGAACCTAGCATAAAAAGCCATAACATTCTTAAATTTTCATTTCAACAGCACACAAAACTATGTATTATACAATGTTAGAAGGTTAGAAGGATCATGCACAACAAAATATCATATATACTTAGTGAAAACTAATAAATACTAATCACCTCTTTGTTTCCTTTCCCTTTCTTTTCACCAATTTCTCCTCTCTCTCTCTGTCTCTCTCTGTCTCTCTGTCTCTCCCTGTCTCTCTGTCTCTGTCTCTCTCTCTCTGTCTCTCTGTCTCTCTGTCTCTCTGTCTCTCTGTCTCTCTCTCTCTCTCTGCCTCTGGTTTTGACCTGTTTTGTCTTATTATTTTTCTCCCAACAACTGAGATATGATTTTTCTTCCTGCTATGTTTAAGCCTGAATTTCTTGGCACATATGCAATTCAAAATGAAATAAAAAGTTGGATTCTTGTCACAGTATGAAAATATAAACAGTTCGGTAAACTTCATATCATAAACCAATGGCTCAGTAAGCACTGTTCTCTCCCATTTCACCATAATGAAGAAATCAAATTTAATAAAAAGGTGATTGATTTTATTCGTTGCTGCAGTGATTTTTATGCTTATTGTTGCATGTGGGGTGCTTGATAATTTTGTTTATGCTCTTGCCCAAGGGAGTATGAACAGGCTTTGATAAACAATCATTCTCTCCCCCACCTCACTTTCTGTCTTTCTCTGCCCATTAGTATTATTTTATCTGGATTTAAGTAGATTCTGAATATGTATTGATTGTGTAATATATTCTAGACACTATGCTAAAACTATTTATGTACTGCTATGTTAATCCTTCAAGACTTTCATGAAAACAGAAGCTTAGAGCTAGAGAAGTTCAATGCTGTATCTAAAAGTACAGAGGCATAAAGTACATGGCAAGAATTCCAACTAAGGTCAATCCTCCTCTTCACACATATAAATGACTGAGTGCTATTATGTCCATATACTCATGAATGACTGAATGGTATTATCTCCATATACTTGTGAATGAATGAGTGATATTCTCCATGTAACACCTGGAGTCAATATGTTAATGTACCTCACCAGTTCCCTTTATCCATTCATCCTGATATAGCTGTAGGATCAATCTAATCATGTCCTTTTCTTTTGTTCCCCTTGACAACCATTCATATAACCTCATTGTTTCAGCTTAAAGGCCAGTCTCCAAATCAATGAAGCATGTCTTTATGGACTGCTCCCAGTGGAGGCAGATTGCTTCAGTTCTTTCAGGATGAGCACAGTGTCATGTGACTGTGCTTCCAATCACTTGTGGAAAATTTAATGACTGTACTCTATTGAAACATAATATATTTCTTTGTTTTGTATAACCATAACCAGAGGTAATTTGCAGTAAGAAAGAATTATACTTTCTTGTCAAAATATCTGTCTTAGAGGTGGTATTTAAAACACAGTAATTTGATTTTATAAATGGATAAAAATTAAATATCTCCTGGAGAAATGACATAGAAATCTGAATTAGTCATGTTATAGACCTCACATATGGCTCTTTTTTTTTTTTTCGGTTTTTCGAGACAGGGTTTCTCTGTGTAGCTTTACACCTTTCCTGGAACTCGCTTTGGAGACCAGGCAGGCCTCAAACTCACAGAGATCCACCTGGCTCTGCCTCCCCAGTGCTGGGATTAAGGCATGCGCCACCACTGCCTGGCACATATGGCTCTTGATATCTAGTTATATCTAGGACTTATCTGTAAATCTGAGAGCAAATGTCTTGATATATTCTTGTTAAGAAGCTCAGTCTATATCACCACTAAGACTGATGATTCAGTTATTTACATATGTTTGTGGGGTGTGTGTGCCTACATGAGTTTATAAAGACCATAGGCATGCAGGATCCCTAGGGATTAGAAGAAGGTGCTTGATTGCCTGTAAGTGGATGGAGTTATAGGCAGATGTGAACTTTCATGTAGATAATGGGAACTCTACTTTGGTCTTATGCAAGAAGAGTAAATGTTCTCAACTACTGAGCCATATCTGATCTTCTTTATTAAAGAAACTTGAGAATAATTAGAAAAATTATACCAAACTTCAACACACCTATTTGTAATGAGATATGAGCTTAAATATCAAGAAGATGAAAACATAAAAAATACTTGTAACACCTGGCCTTTTCATGTTTAAGAGAGTGCCTACTATAAGCACACTTCAATATTTCTGATGTTTTTCAAATCAGTATTTTCCATTCACTGTCTGTATTTTGAACCATCAGCCCTAACAATAGTAAAAATTATATTATGGTCAAAAGTTTGGCTAACAGTTGTATTAGGCATTGTACTTGTTAAGCAAAAAAATTCTTCAAATTGTCCTCACTGCATTCTCCAGCCAATTTTTTAAGCTGAAATAAAATACAACTGTCAGTTGATATGAACATTAGGCATAATTACACACAACTCTACAACAACAGCAGAGGTCACTAGATTTTTTTCCTGCCTAATAGTTCTCATTATTATGTTCTGGAATCTTTTCAAATTTCTTCAAGTAGTTTATGTAAGCGTGGCCCAAAGTAGCTATCACATTTCAATTTACTAGTAATAATCTTTCTCTAGCTAACTTTTTTTCTTCTCTCTGTCACCCTGATTTTAATCTATTGGCACTGGGTGGTAAAGGCGGATATTTATATCACTCCACCTTTGCAGTCTCTACACTGAGATTCTCCATTATGGAATAGGTAACAAGTAGATTTGTACCTCCTGCAGTTCCCTTCATAGCTCTGTTTAATTCAGTATATCAGTTCACACTAATCACTGAAAGAGTAGGAAAAACTGGCAAGTTGGCAACCCAGCATATCTGAAGCTGGAAATTCCTTGGTCAGTAAAGGCGTATCTCAGATTGGTACATTAGGTTATCAAAGAAGATTTATACACCTAGAGACCTAGAATAAGCAGAAACTACACCTTGCAAGATTGGTTCTTGCATGCTAATGTGCTCTTAGAAGGATTTTGTTCACAGGTTGGTATAGACGCTGCTTTCCTGGCAGGCAATTATTATTATTGTTATGCTGAAACCTTGGTAGATGATTTGTTTAGTTTTGACACGAGTTGGCTTATTTGGACTCCACAATCCTACATTCTGTATGTAGCATTTCATCCTTTTAAAACAAACTCAGTAAAGGTAGATTTAATATGGATTTGCACCTGGTCTGTCAGCATTCCTGAATATTTTATCAGCAGAACTAACAATAATAATTTTCAGAGTCCCAAGTTTATGCTGGCAGCTGAACAGAAATAACATTTGAGAATGAGACATGCCTTTTTTTTTTTAAGGACAAAATCTAACTAAAAATAAAAGGAACAGGAAATAAAGGTATGGTACTATAGACCATGACATTTTTCCAAAAGTGAACAGCATAGCCTCATCCTCTGTGATAGGATAGACACATGTCTTTTCTAATTGGTTCTAGGAAGTTGTTTACAGAACACTGAGATTTTGAACATGAGTAGCTGCAGATACTGATGATCAGTGTTCTTGCTGAGAACATCTCCCTGTAGAAGTTATGAGCTGCAGCTCATAGCAGTGCTTAGGAATACCATGTGCAAAGATGAATGGAGAGCAGTGGTTCTCAACTTTCCTAATGCTGAGACCATTTAATCTAGTTCCCTATGGTGTGGTGAGGCCCAGCCATAAAATTATTTTTGTTGCTACTACATAACTGCAGTTTTGCTACTGTTATGAATGATAATGTAAATATTTGTTTTCCAATAGTCTTAGGCATCTCTTGTGAAAGGGTCTTTTGACTTCAAAAGGGGTCACAGCCCATTGGTTTATAACTGCTGATGTAGAGTAATGAATACCACTGCTTCTTTTCAGGCTCATCAAATTTGATTTTGTTCATGATAACAAACAGAGAAATTCAGGCTTGTGACCCTCCTTTAATGATAGATTCCAATAGAAAAAGAAAAAAATGGAAAACATTTAAAATAGTAGTTCTGTGTTACATGAGACATTGATTAGAATTAAATTTTTACTGGATATTTTATTCATTCACGTGGTTATTAGAAAAAACTGTTTAGAGTAGCTGTCCTTGGATTGTGCCAACATTGTTTATCCTTTACTGACTATTTGCCTCTAGCCTTTCTAGCCATAATCTTATGAGTTTAAGAATAGGATACTATGAATGCTTATAGGAGCCATAGCTATCCCTAAATAACTGGCAATGGCATAATTCCATGTACTTGTACTTTATATACCGATTTGTATGCAAATTAAAGCCATCTCCCACTCAGTTTTACATGTAAGGCAATGTATATATATATTGCAACTCCAACAACAGATAAAAGTTCAGAGTACAAGAATATTGCTTTTGTCTACCTAAAATACTTTACTCTGAAGAGTGTTCAAATATGTGCACTCAACTCACTGAAGGATTCTCCTAGTCACTCTGTAAGGGTCCTATTAGGTGACAATCTTTAATAGTTTTCATGTTTCATGATAAATCTACATCTCTTCTATGTTTCATTCATGAATTAAGCAATAAGTCTAAAATAGAGAGAAACATTTAAGGAATGCAATGGTGTAATTAAGGAAGAATGGAAAAGCCAAAAAGGGAGAGTATAACTGAGACCAAATATAAGAGAAAGAACTCTCAGCTTATAATAGCAATAACTAGAGATTTGGAGGTAACTACTGTGTGTCAATGTGTTTTGTGTCCTAGAGACAATGTTAATTAATTATTACATATAAGTGCAATTGTATCATATGCTAATAATCTCCGATTTTACATATTTAAAAGATGTTGAGTTCCGGATTGCTTTCCACTCAGCTGTATCTCTATTCATAAAGTGAACATTATCCCATCCTTATTCATAATAAGTATAAGGACTTGGCTCCTCTTTCCTTGGGACTTCTATATAAATAAGAGTGAATCACAGGTCAGTAATGTGACCAAACAAGGCATTATAGCAGGAAACATTTAATTTATAATTACTGGTTGAAAATTTTTTTCACAAGCATTACTGCTTTAGTCAATGTTCTCTCTAGGAAAATACCTAGTTAAAAAAAAAAATAGAGCATTGAGTAGACTGGTTTAAACGATCCAGGCTAGGTAGTCCACAATGATTGTCTGACCACTAGAGAGCTTGAGAACCCAGTAGCTGTTCAATCCAGGAGCCTGGAAGCTGAAAGACAGGAGCATCCCTGGAAAGCCAGCAGTCTTCAGCCTATCTCTGAAGACTGAAAATGCAGCGTTTCCAATGTAGGCAAAGGATGGTAGCAGCCATGCCAATGTCAACAGCAAAGAAGATTCATTTAGAATAAAGGGGTAAACATAGACAAACAACAGCAGCTTTTCCCTCGAACATCCATATGTCTGGACAACAAAGAGTAGGTGCTGCCCATTCTGAGGGAAGATTTTCATTTCTCAGATAATGCACCCAAGAAATACTCTTACAGTCTTGTCCAGAAGTGTGTCTTTTAGTTTATTCCACCTCAAATCAATCAATTTGACTACCAAGGTTAGTGATCACAAGCACCTTCATAGACCAAAGTAAACATGTTAAGATGTCAGCCAAGGTAGACCTTTTAAAAATTTTTAGCAATTCTCATTCATCATTTTTCATTATTATTTTAATATTGGAGGTTTTTTGATAAAGAGAAAATAATTTTCATTTTGTCATTTATTGTCAGTTTCAGCCATTAGCAATTTTTCTATAAAGGGCTAAATAGGCGTTGGTCTGTGAACAGTCTCTGACATGGTCCCTGTTACCAGTGTTGAGTTGATGGACAAGGCATAAGAGGAGAAAGCTTACATGGTTTAACGAAAAAGTATTTGCTAAATGGATAGGAGGCAGATACTGCTTTTGACTTGTGCTTTTGAAGTTTCTCTAAAATGTTTAGTGTGATAGAAAGAGAAAGTAGAGTTGAGGTTTATTTATTTATTTGTTTATTTATTTATTTGTTAAAAGAGATTGCTTATGTCTTCTGCCCTATGGATACTCACATTTATGAACCACATCATAGATATCTCAGCATGCAGAAACCAAAGAAATATGATTTGTCATCCCAAGCAATTACACTTCATGAACATTAATTTTGACACTACTCAATATGTGTTACATCTATGATGCCTATAGATAATTTACAATCACAAACATTGGCAAGTTACCCCATAGTGTTTCATCCCATTGAAATACTCTTTAGAACGTTTACATGGAAAATATGCCTCTTGTTTACATTCAAGAAGTAAAATTTGGGAATGAGCAATTGGAATAATTTATCTAAGTAAAATGATTTTTCTGAGTATTCTGCAAATAGAATGATTGCAAAGATTCTTTTCTTAAATAAGCAATTGCCCTCCTTAGAAAGTTTTCCTTGTTTAAACCAAAAAATCTAGCCTCTGGAAAAAGGCTATAGCATTTTCTCTGTCAGTGTTTACAAAGATGGGATTGGGAAATCATGTATCCTCCATGGCTGCCTTGTTTCTCGGTTCTGAATGTTTCTGTTTGTTTTGTTTTGTTTGTTTTTCAGTAATGAGATTCCAGTGAGGATGTGACTGTGCTATTTGATCAACATAGTAATTAAGGGCATAAGGGTAAAGTTTGTGACTTTATTGCTACAAGTAAACTCCCTGTAAAATAAACACTGTCCCAAACCAGCCTAGAATTATTAAAGAGGAAAACTAATGCCTAGAGGCATCAAGTATTCTAGAAAATAAAGTAAAACAGACTTTTTTGTGTGTGTGTATGTATTCACACTTTTTAAGTGACAAGAAAATATTCTGTGGTGTTGATTTCTTTGCTCAGAACCACTAGCACTGGGTTAAAACAATAATGATCATTTAAATAATTACAATGCTATTCACTTTTCCACAATATAACTTTTACTTTGCACATGCTCCCTGGAGATCTGTCTGTCCCTCTACATAGCAGCTAAGAGCAAAATTCATAGCCCATTTAACTGACCAAGTATAGTTTTACAGCTTAAAACTCTCTACTATCAATCAAATGCATAAGAATTTACTTCTTTGTTTATAGATTTTGTACTTTGAGCAACTAATCAGTAATTTCTATGCAGGCATATTTTTAAGGTGACTGGAGAGAGAAATACCACACTAAATAACGACTTAAGGGACTATCAACAAACATGCATATGTTAGACAAGACAGAGATATTGTCTAAAGTATCTGTTAAAAGCAATTTACCAGGCACACCATCAGTGCATGTCATTTTCAAGAAGTAGGAGAGTACCAGACATTAAAAAACAAAACAAAACAAAATAAAAAAAACCTCTAAGCATGCTGCTGATCTAAAATTTAGGATTAATTTGATGCACTACATAACATTTCTATATTCACAGAAACACACGGATAGTTTTTGGTATAACTCATTGCTAAGTAAATGTCTGCAGCTGCTTTACGTCGCCTGTATCACAAGGTGTGCAATGACATCTAAAATTAATTGACATTGCAAACTCTGGTGAAAAGACATTGGCAGCTGGCATCTTGACTGTGTATTAAAATTTTGAAATTATCTGCAGAAATTCTCTTCTTGCACACTAACCCATATTCCCTCTACAAGGGATTTGTATTGCTTTTTGTCTTTTTTTGTGGTTGTTGTCATTGTCGTATGAAAATGTCACTTCCCAAAGTACAGCATTAGGCAGAGAATAGCTTCCAGAAATGACATTTTAAAATGCTGATATATTAGCATTTGATTCGGTTTGCTTTTCTTTTATTTTCTTCTTACAGACTAGTGCATCCAAGTTAACGTGGTTCCCAAACAAAATTGCTAGATGATGATAGGTAAAGTGTAAATAGTAAAATGGCCTACATTTTACCAACAGAAAGTTTTCCTATTCTTGTTTTTTCCAATGTTAGTACCTTGGAGTTAGGATCACTATGAGGTCAATTGAATGAGGAAAGGTCGGCAGAATGTGTGAGGATAAGTATCCCTAATATTTCACTATGTTATCATAGAAAGCAAAAGGCAAGACATTACCCCACCTCATTGTATATATCATATTTTATTTCGTGAAATTACCAACATACACTACGCTTAACACAGTGTAACAAGATGACCTTAAAACACTGAGAGCTTGTGTATATTTCATAACCCTCATTGGCTAAACACCATAGGATACAGACAAAAGAAGACTTTCTACCTCAACATGAGTGAACTGCTGCAATGTAAATTATGCTCATCTAAACAGACACAAGGCACATCATGCTTTAGCTAATGTGAAGTGATCAAACCTGCCCCCCAGCCCCATTCAACCAGATGTAGAAATCAAAGCATTTATGTTTTTGTACCATTTTGATTTTAATTTTTCATTAACTAATTTAATTCAAGGCTTTCAGGCAGATCCACTAAATTAATAAAAATAAAGGCCTTCAGACTAAAAGGGGTCTAATAGATCAAAAGGAACCAAAATCCTGAGCAAGTAGCACACACTAATGCCAGCCACTTAAAACACAGCTGGGCTAAAAATGCTAATACAATGATAAATATTTAAATTTAGCTTGTTGATGAAGCTACTGAAAATCTAGAGCAGAAAAATTCTTCCCTTACTGTGGAAAACAGGAGATAAACTGATACTAATAGAGAAAGATGATAAGAGAAGTACTGGGTAGTGGAACGTACATAGTGGATACTTCTAGGCTGTGCCGTACATTAAGAGAAGTCCCAGATATTGAAACTTACTTGGCCAATATCTCATAGACTGTCCAGTCATTAAGATGAATAAACTTCAAGTTCCAAGGAACGAGGAGACAAGCAAAGACTGGAGCAGCAGAAAAGAACACCACAACCAGAGATGCTATTAAGGAATATTTACAAAGGTTTTTGTGTGGTGTGTGCTGGAATGGGATGAATCATGGATAGATTTGTGAATGTAACACACAAAGTAAAATCCGAACAGCAACAGAACTAATGGACAACAATGAGTAATGGGTCACATTGAATTGCCATTGGGTGTTGATATTAGTGTTTTAAAACATTTACAGATATTCAGGGCTCTTGATTTGTCTTCATTGTGTTAACCCACAAATTCCAAACCCATACAGCAGCAGTGGCAGCAGAAGGACCACCCAAAGACTGCATTTTTTCTTTTTTACTATAACGGCAATTTCATGCATAGGCCCAGATGGACTTCCATTCAACTTCTGTTTACTGCCCCTGTAAGGAATTCCTGTGTAAGCAGTACTAGGCATGGTACTGCATTACCAAATTATAGTACAGAATACTTTTGATGATAACCATTGCTATTATAGTTATAATGTGTTACACATTTTACAAAGCAAATGATTCCATATTAATTGAGACTTAGACATAAGAACTTCAAGTTCTCTGTTTTTTTTCCTCCCTTAAAGTACAGTAAGATGTCTTTAAAGGAGGAAAAGTAGTGAGAAGAAACCAATATTAATGGCAGACTATCTTAGTAATCATAAGCAGCAAGGTGACTGTATTGGTGTGCCTGCTGTGGTGGAAATGATAAGCTTTTAGATGGTAGAGTTGGAAACCATGAAGAATTTTTTTTTCTCTCTTCAGTTTGGTCACAGTGAAATTCTCCTTTGACATTTTTTTTTCCATTTTAAACATATCTAAAAATATTTAAGTTCAGTTCCAAATTGAGAATCCTTGAACACAGCTACTAATGTTACACGCCTAATTAAAACCACAGTATGTTATTTGTATAAACATGACCTAAATTTCAGTATGAGTTTTACATTTTTAATGAAGAACAGACTTTTAATGTCTGTCTCAGAATAGTTTCTGGTTTGGACAAAAAAAAAAAAAAAAAAAAAAACGTGTTAACAAGTACCAATAATACACATTTTATTTGTAAAGCTGAAAATCAAACCTAGATAAAACACAGTCAAGGTTATGCTAGGACAATGAAGATCAATGGATTTATGGATTCTAAGGTGCTCAACAGATTTTATAGGTAAAACTACCTGAACTAAAACATTCATTCATGATTAAGAATTATGCAGTTTTGGTGATATTGTGTTCCCCAATAAATTGTACACCCTAATAAACTTATCTGCAGTCAGAGAACAGAACAATCACTATATAGACATAGAGGCCAGAAAATGGTGACACACACACCTTTAATCCTAGCATTCCAAAGGCAGAGATCTATCCAGATCTCTGTGAATTCAAAGCCACACTGGAAACAGCTAGGCATGGTGACACACGCTTTTAATCCCAGAAAGTGATGGCAGGAAGTAGAAAGGTATATAAGGTATGAGGACCAGGAACTAGGGCCTGGTTAAGCTTTTAGATTTTTAGCAGCAGTTCAGCTGAGACGCATTTTGGATGAGGACACAGAGGTTTCCAGTTTGAGGAAACAGGATCAGTTGAGGCACTGGTGAGGTGAGGTTAGCTGTGGCTGGTTCTGTTTCTCTGATCTTTCAGCGTTCACCTCAAAACCTGGCCCTGGGTTTGTTTTTATTAATAATACCTTTTAAAATTCATGTTACATACAATAAACAATGATCACAGATATATTGAAAAATTTTAAACAATAAAAGTCAGATTGCTGATTATAATTCATGATTTCAGGGGCCACAGAAGAACATTGCTGCGGAAGGACAGAGGGAAACATTTGAGTCCTTTGCAAAGCCATGCAAATAATTATTCAGTTACTGGCTCAGAAACAGTGAGTCATAAAGCTTACATTTATGACTGTGACCATGTTGAACAGTGTTGTTGAACTGTGTTTAGTCCCAGTTGAGTTTTGCTAGCAATTAACATTGGTGTCAAGAACTATGATACAGAATTCTCCTTTACAATTTAGGAACAGCTTGACTTAGCACCTGTATCTGGCTTTGTATTCTGATTACATGCAGACAGAGATAATTAGACATAATGAAGACACAAGCCTGATGTCATGAGTTCCATCTCTGGAACCTGTGTAAGGTGGAGGGAGAGAACCAGGTCTACAGATTGTCCCCTGATCTTCACGTGCATGCCATGGTACCTTAGCACCCAAACTCACATCACACACTCACACACACACACACAAATGGCAATTAGTAAATAAAAGTTAAATTTATTATGATTTCTATATTCTCACCTTTTAAAAAAACTATTTAGATATAAATGAAAATCCTGTGTGAACCTACAGTGGACAAGATAGCATGTCACCAGTTAAGACACAAAATGACTATATATGACATTACTTTCTCCAGAAAATTTGTAATTCTAGCAACCAGTGATTACTAAGACATAGATGTGGATCATCTCTGTAAAGGTATTCATGTCATATAAAGGTCAATTTCACCATTATTACATCTGTGCTTGCACGGTTTCATGAATACATTTTCATTTTTGTATCTGTTCAAAAAATGATTGAAGAAAAACAAACAAAAAACAACAAAAAGAGAATCACTATTAACTGAGGTACCTAAACTTAGGTTCTGCTTCATCATGGAGTGATACACATAGGAGGCATGGTTTCCATAATACTATTTTATTACTGCTTTTGTATTTTGTACTCCACAGTAGTAATGTGTGCCTGATGCTCAGATTCAGTTTTCCATTTTAAACACCTTGCATAGAATACACACCAATAGGAGATGCATAGGCTGGGCCAATTTACAGCCTAAATAGAAATGCTTAATGGATATATTATTATCCAAGAAGCTCAAAGTATACCTTGAAGTTTGGCATAGAATACAGCCTAAAGTAAGCCCCAGAATTAAAGCAGATACTCCTGTGGTTTGAGTCTTTTTTAAATAAATAGTTCTTAATTAATGGGTCCTAATTGAAATGGACTACCAGACTAGGGGAGCCAAGCAGGCATTAACATTTCATCGACTGAAAATGACTGACAGAGAACTAACTTCAAGCAGAATTATACATGAAGAAGGGGCAGAGAAGCAAGGCACTGAAGTCCAATATGTAACTCATGGTCACGTTTTCAGGGTACATGCTCATGGTATAGGTTTTCTCATAAAGTGTCCTCCTGACTTCACGGAAGTTCCTCATCTTCATGCTTGGGAAATGGAATAAGCCTACTTAATATGAAGCACTGTGTGCAGTACAGACATTAGATTGTCTTGTGCCCAATATTATTGTAGTGATCAGAGATATCATGGGAAGAAATTAGTTTTAACACTCTCTGGTGTATATGTCAGAGAGTAGATTTTATTTATGACTCGATGTAACAAGAATGTAAGAATCTACAGCAATTTATAAAGTGGAATTCATTTTATTAAAATGACCAAAGGGCTTTGCAGGAGCAAGAATGAGTTATCAGTGAAAAGATGTTTGGGGGAGGATTTACATACATGGTCCTTTCAGAATGAGCCCAGAGAATGAAAATATGCACGCCATAAATCCACACATTAGTATCAATTACTACTTTAACTTTCTATTCTTTTCTAATATTTTACTTTTTAGTAGTTTCAAGTTCCCAGAAAAATTAGGAAGAATGTTTAGGTATTTCTTCAGATATATCTCATAATCACATGACTCATAATCACATGGTATGTATTCAGGGTACATGCTCATGATACGTGCTCTTATACAACTCCTACCTATATTCATGTACACTCTCACCATTGATAACATCGTCCAACCAAGTGAGTCATTTGTTAAACTCCTAAACCTACAGTGTCACAGTCATATCCATCACAGACCACAGTCACACTACACTTCTGGTGTTGTATGTCTTATGGAGCAGACAAGTGTGTAACCTTAATCAAATATATATGCATAAAATTTCCTGGTTTCATACAATGTTAGGGCACCAACCAGAATATACCCCTACCCTAAAATGCCCTTGTGCTTCATACACTTGTCCTTCTTCTTACAAACACGGTAGCCACTGATTGTCTTCATCTTTTTCAAGTGTTCTAAGTCCTAAGCTGCTGAGATGGCTCCATGAGTAAAGCTTCATGCCTATCAAATCTTATGAACTAAGTGTGATCCCAAAACCCAAGTAAAAGTAGAAGTAAGGAACTGACTCCAAACAGAACTGACTCCAAAACTGTCCTCTGTCCTCCACATGCAAACATAGCATGCATTCTTGGTCATCAAACACACACACACACACACACACACACACACACACACACACACACACAAATGAATAATAACAAATAAAATGTTTAAAAAGAGTCCTAAATTTTCTGCAATGCCACATTGCTGAAATTGGGCAGTGTATTGCCTGTTCACTTAGTGTGTTAGTCAACTTTCCATAATTGTGAAAATATATTGGACAAAACTGATTCTAAGCAAAGGCTTACTTTGGCTTGTGATTTCCTGATTTCAGTCCATGCTCACTTGGATCCATTGTTTCTGGTTATGTGGAGTGGTAAAACATGGTGCACAGGGGAGCTGCTCAACTTTTGACAGACAGAAAGCAGAACCAGAAATGAGCAAGACAAGAGGGCTGGGGACAAGGCTGTTCCTTTAAAGGCACTGTCCAGGTTTCCTATTGTCTCTGAGAGATCTCACTACTTAATAGCCCCCTCATCATCCATCCAATCACCTCTCAGAAACATCATCATTTGGAGGGGAAGCTTTCAATGGGAGTCTCCCAGATATAACCCATAACAAATACTAATATGTATTTCATATTCTTTCTTATCATTGAATGACTAAATGCATTGTTATCCCATGAAAAATGATGCACTTGAGGCAGGGGAAGGGGCTTGGACCTGCCTCTACTAAATGTACTTCCCCATGGGAGGCCTTACCTTCTTGTAGGAGGGCTTGGGAGGTGGTTTGGGAGGGGGAGGCTGAGGGGCAGGAGGAGGGGAGAGGGGGATCTTTGGTATGTAAAAGTCAGCCGCACAAAGGGTGCAAGCTTGCAAAACATACAGCTTCTATTCTTCTATCAGGAGATGAGCTGCTTAGCTTTTGCCAATTTGACAAAGTAGAGTCGCCTCAGAAGAGGGGACCCGCATTTGAAGAACAATTTCCATTATATTTGCCTGTGGCCGTGTCTATAACAAATTTTCTTAATAGCTTACTGCAGGAGGGCCCATACCAATGTGGGTCCTGACTGCAAGGCCAAGGATTCCTTAAAAGGCAGTCTGAGCAAGGCATGGAGAGCAGGCTAGTGCGCAATGTTCCTCCGCAGTCTCTGCTTCAGTTCCTGCCCAGAGCTTGTGCCCTGGCTTCCCTCAACCATGGACTGTAACCTGTAAGCCGAAATAAACCATTTCTCCCCTTCCAAAAAAAAGAAAAATAATGCACTTTTACTTTTAGTTTGTGCTGTATTCACAAACAGGCCCTGTGTTTACTAAGAAAGCAGCATAAACTCACAGTCCTAACCTCAGAGATGAATCCTAATTTGTCAGCAGATGAATCAAGTTATTTATTCATTTAATTACTGAAAAATATTTTTTTTAACTTTTGTATTTTGGCCAATTACAAATAAAGCTCTTTGGGAGAACATATATTTTTAATTTCATTTTGGTAAATGTCAAGGGATATAATTACAGGATCATATGGCAAGAGTATGCTTCCACTTTAAAGAAATTCATAGCTGGATTCATAAATAGATGTACTTGATAGTGTTCCATCAGTAGATAATTTCTCTAGATTCTCTTGTTGAATTTGAATCATTTTTTTGCATAGATTGTGAATAGTAATCATTTATCACGTCTGCTGAAAATATTTTCTCCTATTGTATATTGTTATTCTTTTGATGTTGTTAATCACAGAAGTCATTATTTTAAAAAAAAATTTAACAAAGTCTACTTTATCCTTAAGTTCTTCGATGCCTTGTGCCCTTGTGTTGTATTTTGAAAGATATTGTAATATCCAGGGGGATACAGGTTTCTAGTTGTATATTTTAAAAATATTAGAGAGCTACAGCCCATTTGAGATAGTTTTGTTGCATGCAATTTCTTACTTGAGGTTGTTTTTCCTTATGTATGTCCAACTGTTGCATCATCATTTACCAAAAAAAAAAAATTTTGATCGTATCATCCAAAAATTCTTTAATTATGAATTATTTACAAATATTATTTGTAACTTATTAGTAATTTTATATTGTATTTTCCTTATCCTGGCTAGAGATTTATCCATTGTATTGATCCTTTCAAGTAGCCAGCTTTGTTATCAATGATTCTTTGGTACCTGTTTTCAAATTTCAATTTCATTGATTTCTGTTTTAATTCTGATTATGCCTTTTCTCTACGTGCTTTGGATTTGATTCACTCTACCTTGGTTAGTTTCTTGGGATGAAAACTTAGAAAATTCATTTGCTTCATGAGATTCCCATCTAAGTATTATTCTTACTGTATCCTATTATTATTTACTTGTTTGTATGTTTACTTCAAGTATGCGGGTGTGTGTGTGTGTGTGTGTGTGTGTGTGCGTGTGTGTGTGCGCGCGCGCGCGCGCGCGCGTGCGCATGCGAGCGCACGTTAGTGACATAGAATGCTTGTGATCAGAGGACAACTTGCAGGAGTAACCTCTGTCCTTCTATTAGGTTAGGTTAAGGGAATTGAACTCAGGTTGTCAGGCTTGGTGGCAGAGGCTTTTTATATCTGGCATTTTCATGATTATCTGTATTTTCATGTTATTTTTATAGTCATTTATTCAAATTTATTCAAGTTTATGCTAAACTTTCTTCATTTTTCCATGTGATTTTTTTGTTTGCTCTTGAGGAAGAATGTCTCTATGAATTACATGTTGCCTCTGGTTTGTAACCCTCTCTTCAGCTCTCTACCTGCAAGAGTTTTCACCACATGCCAACATGTCCTGCCTTAGAAATGGGTTTTAAATCTTCACTTGTTTGAAATTATTCAGGCTACTCTCTATTAATATTTCATCCAATCCCACTGTGGTTTAAGAAGATAAACTGTATAAACTCTTTTATTAATGTTTAAGACCCAGAATTTTTCTTCTCACATCTGGAACTCTATAATAATCAGGAGGTGATTCCCTTTTCCAAATCAAACTGATTCTGAAAACAATCTATCAAGTTCAATTCTGGTTAACTAGAGTATGCTGGAAATGATCATGCGTAGTTAAGAACAGAATTGGGGGACTTCAAAAATGGTTTTTGTAGATAAAGTCTTTGCCATTCGAAAGTGAGGAGTTTAGTTCCTATCCTTAGTAACTACATAAAACCAGACATGGTAGCTCACATCTGTAATGTCTGTGATCCTACAGCAAGATGAGACAGAGACAAAGGCATCCCCAATTCTTCCCAGAACAGATAGCTTGATTCAGGCAGTGGTGGACAACGAAGAGCTCTCTTCTAAAGCAGGTGGAAGGTAAGGAACCTCCTCAAAGGTTCTTCTTGGATCTTCATATGTGGTCCATGTCATGCTCATACCCTTCCCAAGTATAACCCCATACACACACATGCCTACCCACACAGGAATGCACACACATTTACATACTCAAACAAGAAAAGATTTGTATGATGTCTTTAAAATGGTTGCTTATTTCTTTGCCCAATCTAGTTACTAAGAGAAACCTATGTTTATTCAAAGAGGTCTTAACCTGTCATATATCCCTAGACATGAAGATTTGGGGTCATAAAGTTTTATGAAGGATCTCTTAAGGAAATGGGTGGGTTATTATAAAATAGAGGATAATAAGTGGAATAAGGTCTAGGAGGTTGGTATCTAACTGTGACCTAATGTTTAGATACAGAATAAGGAAAGCTGCTTACAATTTCCATTTTTGTTCTTTTCCGGTATTGTATGTTAACATGCTCAAAGTGTCAGTCTTTTAAGTGTTGATTAAAGCTTCTCTGTGTATCTAAAGGGCCCATAGACACAGATACAGCTTTTAATGAAAACATTTAGGTAGCAAATGGGTTTTTATCCCTTTACCCCGGAGTTAAGATAGTTAGGCTAGATCTTACTTATTGATACATCAAGAAGAAGAATGATAAATAGAACATTTAGAACTCAAATGTATAGGGTAGCATCTGCTCACATTTGATTTTTTCTTACTAGAACTTCAACTCTTATTTTTCTATTTCTAAAGATTCCAATTGTGTAAACTTGGAGAAAGGGGGAACTATGACTCAGACTCTTGAACCATGGGAAGGAATTATGGCAAATTAACTAGAATAAGCTCCTGCAGTGGACTGTATCGTTGACTGAGTCAATCTGGTGCTTCCAGTTTTGCCTGGATTTAGTGTTATAAAAAAGATTAATTTTATAAGCTTTCAAAGTGATAGTTTCTAGGGATGAATAACTGTGCCCTCTGGGTGACAAACTTTACAATGGTGTATTACAGAATAGAGAATCCCCATCACACTGCTCCAAAGATATAAAGGTAGAACAACTTTAGCTGCCTGAATTCTCTTGGTTTCTGAAGGCTATTTTATGTCCATGTCTGTTTTATGTCCACCTAATACTATTGTTCTAAGTTTGATTTTTTTGCTTATACTTAGCAAATCTTAATGACAGTCCAGTGACATCTAGCAGGCATGATATTGGTTACAGTCCTTGTGTCATGTTCTTAATTTATTTTGACAGTGTGAAAATAGTATATGACATGTTAAACACAATACACCAAAGTCTAAACACTAGCTTTTATAGTAGTAATAAGAATGCACAAAATACACACTGTCTAACATACAATATTTTCTTGATATGCCATACACTGGTCTGAAACAAATGCTTTTGAGCTCTTGCTCTTCTTCAAGGCAAGAGTCTCCATCTCCCTGCTATGAGAACTTCAATACATATCTCTACGGGTGAAAAACAACTGGCAGACTAAGAAAAACACATTGAATCCCACATGGACGGTGTTCACGTCTAGGTTTCATTTATGCTTGTGGTACATTTTCTCGAACTCAGTGGCACAGCTATGCTAAAATACATGCATGCCTGCAAATTCATCTGTTTTTTTAACTGTTCATGAATCAGTTGATATACTGAGCATTTCCTATGCTGAATTTTGCAGTCCTGGGCATGATTCTCTTACTTTATACATTAGTATACTTTATGCTTATAGGAAATATATTTTTAAATGTTATAGTTTCACATCATAAGACTTAAAGCATTGCACATAAATGGTTCTTCATGGAAAACCAACGTTTGTTACTCTCTGCTGTACTACCATTGATTTTTTTTATCAAAATAAAGTCATTGAGCAGACATGTTTAAGAACAGTATCAATGAATCTGCATAGTTGATGACCTAAATTCTTTTGCCAGAGATGGGTAAAAATTAAATGATGTATTTCATTCTAGACTATGTAAAAAGATATTTTTATGAGAATATATAAACTGTTGAGATACAATAATTCAGATGCATTTCTATCATCTTACTTTCAACATTTGAGTCATTCAAAGACAGAAATCACATATTATACATCATAATTCTAAAATGAGTATTTTGTTTAAAGATAGATTATTTTGTAGTGGGTAGCCATTCCAGCTTTGATCTGGAAGTTCCAACCCCCTTTGAGGCTTTGGTAACTGTCACGCCTACAAGGCGGGGCCAAGGGAGGCATCTGGAGACCTGAGATCTGGATGGGCCAGCGCTCTCTCTGTTCCTGGACCGTTGATGGTGGAGGTTGACTGAGCAGAGCTCCAGAGAACACCGCTGGACTGTGATACACCTTCCCCAGACCCCACGACCTACCTATTCCTTCATTTGTAAGTTACCCACTAAATAAATCTTCCTTTTAACTACGTGGAGTGGCCTTAATAATTTCACCAATATTATTTCCTATGTTGTGTGTTGCAAAGTGAGAAAACAGCATTAAAATATCTTAATAATTTTTACTATGCTACTATGTAGGGTGAAGAACAGCAATATTATAACATATGCATCTCTCCAACCTCCTGCCTAAACCATGCAACACAATTAGAGCATTAGCTTATGAGACCTGTTTTTCATAGAAAATTCCTTAGTGGTTTATTCAAGTCACCCCTTAATGTTTAAAAATTGATCTCAGTCCGCAGGGGAGGCTTTGCCCTGGAGGAGATGGGAATAGGGGGTGGGTTGGGGGCAGGGTGAGGGGGGCGGGAGGGGAGAGAACAAGGGAATCCGTGGCTGATATATAGAACTGAACTGTATTGCAAAATACAAAAAAAAAAAAAAAAAGACAAACACACAACTCCACTAAGATTTTCCAAGTAGAAGTAAATAAAGAGTTACAAACGCTGAAAAAAATTGAGGTAATCTTAACACTTACTGGATGACTATAACATTTACCACTGCTTCAACAAGAATAGCTGAGCATACCAATAAAATTATGATTCTTTTATATAATAAAATGCATATTTTACAATTGGAAAGGAACTCTTCAGAGGTAACGTTCAGTGAGGACTCTTTAACTGAATTTTTATTCAGAAACAAAAGCTATTGAAGGAACAAAACTTTTGAATGGCAATTGTAGTATAAACGTAAACTGTCTGAAAAAGGAATATATGATAAAAGAATGAGTCTTACTACTCAGAAAGTAGAAGAGACAATACAATCCCAAAGTCTTCAATTTAAAATTTTATATTTTCAGTAAAGTCCTTCATACTATAGCTAAGAATGTATCAGAGTCCTCTTAAAAAAAGATATTACAAATATTATTTCATGAAAAGAGAACTTTTACCAGTAACAAAATTGTCCGGTTCGCCTCTTTCTTCTCTTGATACATTTCACAGATTGTGGTATATTTTATTTTGGAGGGAATACATAAGCAGGTGCAATGGATCTTTGCAGTCAGTCTTTGAAACCATGAATTATAAGGCTTCCCCCTCTTTATTTCTCCATATTTAATGAGGAAAGTGTAGGTTGGGTTTTGTGGACTGTCCTTAAATAATTTGATATGTTTTATGACCATGTAGTAGAGTTGTCTCTGGCCTTTAGAGAAAGAAGCTGTTTAGAATTCAAAATAAGAAGGCCAAGTATTGAACACCATTGGCACTTACTCTTTCCTTATTGGATTTTTTTCAGTACTGTAAAATAGATAAATTATTTTTATTCCTTAGCTCAGGTCCAAATGTTGATGACTGAATTTTCTTGTTAATGTGAAGAACTTCATATGAATAAGTTTTTCATCTATTTTTTAACTTTATGTTAGAGACAGGAAATGTGTCAGACAGGGTTTAAATATGCGTTCCTATCTCCATTTGTGAATTAACTTTCAGAGAGAAGCAGAAAAAGAGAGAGAGAGAGAGAGAAGAAAAAGACAGGGGATCTCAAAAATAAAAGGAGATGGCTCTTCTATTTCTATGTGGTGAACTTTGCTACTCTTTCCTATAAGATATTTTGTTGCCATTTTGCTTCCTGAGAACTACTAATTTTCTAAGTTATGTGTTTGTTCTTGCAACTGTAGATTAGAAAATAAATACAATATCTGATTTTTGTGATTTAACTGTTGTTTTAGCTGTCCATAATGTCTCTTTTTTCCCCCTAAAATAGCCTAGGATACTGAAAATGTAACCATTTAAATTAGGCTGTTACACAGAATGGATACAACACCAGATTTCATTGCTCTTCTTTTGGTTAGGGGATAAAGTAATTAAGTCAACAGTGTCAGAATTGTGGGGACCAATTTTAAATGAGTAAGATTTCTCCAGACATTTTTAAAGCAAAACCTTGTAATAAAAAAGAAACACTGCAAAGACATCCACTCTGTCTGGTACTTTCTTTTGGCTAGATCTGACTAGATATTGATGGAAAAGTTGAGTGAGAAATGATATTTAGGACTCCAATAGTCAATAAGGAATAAGCTTTTACAAAATGTCAATATGTCATTAACAACCTAACAAAAATCTACTTATTAGATTTACCAATTCACACACTAATTCCCATTTTGAAGCTCCTAAGAGTTTTTATAATTAAACAGCTCACCCTTTTAAAAAAAGTTACTTATCAATGTTACAATTCTGTTAGTTCTACAAAATCAAAGTGTGTAGCTAGAGTTTTCCTGCCTGGCCCACAGTCAGGGCAAATCTCTCTCACCTGCCAGTCCCACAGCCTCTCAGACCCAACCAAGTAAACACAGAGACTTATATTGGTTACAAACTGTATGGCCATGGCAGGCTTCTTGCTAACTGTTCTTACAGTTTAAATTAATTCATTTCCATAAACCTATCCCTTGCCACATGGCTCGTGGCTTACCAGGATCTTCACATGCAGCTTGTCATGGTGGCCGCTGGCAGTGTCTCTCTGACTCAGCCTTCCACTTCCCAGCTTTATTCTCCTCCTTGCCCCGCCTATACTTCCTGCCTAGCCAACGGCCAATCAGTGTTTTATTGATTAATTAGCAACACATTTGCCATACATCCCACAGCAAAAGTGTGCAGTTGCAATGTATTTATCACAAAATCACCTGTTCTATACTGGACTGTGGTTCTCCTTTTGTGTCTCCAGGCCCAGAAAAATTTGTCCTTGAAATTTTGGAAAGAGATGCACTTTGGTGCACTGAACAAATTCTTAAAACCTGTTTTATATAAAACCTTTAATGTTTCTTCATGGCATCATAAGAGAGTCCTTAAGCTCTGAATTCTGAATTCTGAATTTTGTTCAGCTTCTTCAAGGAATGGGTGTTTGTGATGGAATTTTTAGTCTCAAGTGCCCCAGTGAGCTTTTCCTTTTGTCCATTTTGTTTAAGGCAGTACTGACAGTGCTGGGAGTGACTGCAGGATCATTACAAAGGTAGCTTTGTGAATTATCACTAAGAAGAGTATTATGTATATATTTTAATACTTTCAGGGAATCTTTGTTTCATTTTATGCAAATACGTGAAAATCCTTGCAAATATTAGATTATTTTGTCCAGCCCATGATTTGGGTTAGTCCATTTGCATAATGAAAAAGAAATCACTGTAGATGATCCAGTAGAGATGACATTACAGTAAGCTGCTTTGTGTATTTGTAGGCAAGACTGTATGGAAATATTTACATTTCTCTTTGATTAATACCTAGGAATAAACAAATTTTAGGCCAAACCTATGGGAATCATTCACAGTGAAAATAAAGACACTGAAATTAGTTCTATTCCAAATAGTGTTCATCTTGATTTTGCTATCACATTATCTCTATTTGCATAGAATTCATAGGGATTTTTACTTTCTTATATATTTCATGCATATGGTTCATATTTTTCATGAAGGCCTGACTGTGACCAAAGTGTGTTCTTGGTGCCTGAAGAAGTCCCAGGAAAGAAAGTTAGATTTCCTGAAACTGGTGTAACAGATGATTTTTAACAGCTTTTCTTATTTGTTGGATCCTTTCATTTATGTTGTGCCCTAATACAATGGGTGATGTCAAATGTGATGGCTAATCTCATCTAGCCATCTCACCAATGCCACAAAGTATCCAAACATTTGATCAGTTATTCTAGATAATTCCAGAAGGTGTTTTAGGATGATATTGATATTTAAATTGAAAGAATGATGCAGATTATTTTCATTATTGTGGTGGACTATAGCAGATCAGTTGATAGCCTGAATAGAAAATGCTGGTCATCACCCGATTCATAGAATGTCTGACTGTAATGTGTGTGTGTGTAAGCTTCTTGACGTCAGATTCAACCTGAACTACAACCTTTTTTGGGGATAGAAATGTACAATGAATTCACGTGGATTTCCAGTTAATGACTTGTTTTGCAAATGCAGGAGCATGCTGTTTCTATTTTCACCTGAGCAGATTCTTTACCATAATTTTACACACACACACACACAGACACACACACACACACACACACACACACACACACACACACACTATTCCCTGTTTCTCTGGAAATCTATAATACATATGTTTTATGGAATTCAGCACAATGAACTGAACAATGCCTCTAGAAAGGTGGAAGACACAGACACTTGATGGTGTCACACCCAAATCAAATTAAGTTATTTGCAACTTAAGCAGCCACCCAAATTGAGGAAAGGCTACACAATATCTTCGCAAACATGGACGGCATTTCCAATCCTCAAAGTGATCTTTTCTTGTTCAGGTCCATTTTGAGGGGAAGCCTCAGAGCCAGGAAGCTAGTTGTGAGTTGGATTGAATTGAAAGCATCTAGGACCCAAAACAATGGTCCAGGGTAACAAAAATCACTAGCTAGTGAGAAAAGAAATGTATTTCTCTTCAATTACTGGCTTGAAGAAACCAACTGGAAATCTAAAGGATAAAATAGAAAATAAAGCCTCCCTCCATCAACCCCTTGTCAATGCACCCACCCACTCCCTCCATAAAAATGCTTATCTGTCTTTGCAGAAAACATTTGATGTTTCCTGCAAGCTGACCTTCCTTTGTAGACCAGTATCTTTAAGTGATGAATCATTCCTGCAAGATCTCCTGGTGTTCTTTTCAAGCAGGTGTTAGCTTATTTTTGAGAAGCAGAGAGCTTTACTTTCTAATGCTGCACTGGATTAAATGTATTCAAATACAGTATCTCCTTTGAATTGTATTTTGAAATGC
Organism: Peromyscus eremicus; assembly: GCF_949786415.1. Classification (NCBI taxonomy): domain Eukaryota; kingdom Metazoa; phylum Chordata; class Mammalia; order Rodentia; family Cricetidae; genus Peromyscus; species Peromyscus eremicus. Next base: position 49,228,159 of record NC_081426.1, on the reverse strand, counting down.
TTTGCAACCATCCTGTGTTTATATTCCTGAAGTGGAAATTATGTACATTCTCTGTGTCTTCAAAATACCCCTCTTATAAGTTCTTTGTATCATTATTATTTTGAAGACCATATCAGAGTGGCTTCACTGAGATATTTTTAAAATGATTATTATTCTGTTGTGTTATTTAACTAGATGGCATTTCATTAGAATTTTATATTAAAGTTTTAAATGAACTTTATTTTTTTTAAAAATGCTTTCCCATATTCAATATAATCCCTAATTATAACAGAAAGCAGATAACTGAAATGCCTTATTTCAAAATTCAGCGTGTTACAAATAAACATGGAGTGTGCTCTGTGCATTTATGAGGAAGGTGTTGGAATTATTCATAAATCACCATTTCAATAAACATTCACTGGATGTCTGTGTTGTACCTGCATTGGATGCTTCTATTCTTGACTACCAGTAATATTAGTCTCTGAGTCACATGTAAATATATATTTTATAATAACTATATTTATCAGGAATTATTGAATTTTCAAAATGTACAGTTCTACTCGTCTCACCTCCCTTGAGTATCATTTTTCAGGAACTCTTCCTAGTATGAACTAAAATTCTCCTATTCACTCTTTAAAGAGTATTGTATTTCATCATATTTCCTGTAAAGTTCAAACTTTTAGTCATGTCTAGAATTCACTTCATGATCTCATCACGTAGGTGTGTAACACCCCACCTTCCTTAATCTTGTCTTGGGTGTGGAACAAAACATCCTATAGTGTCAGTAGTAGCTGCTTCCTGAAAGAGACGTGGTCTGACAGGCTGCCTCACTCTCTTCCCTGCATGCTTTCCCTACCACAGTAGATAATACCTTTAAACTGGGGGCCACAGGAAACATTCTCTGGCTTTAGTTGCCTTTACTGTGTATTTTGTCGCGTCAATGTGGAAAAAAAACTAAACGCTAATAGCTAAACCAGAATATCATGGCATGAGCCGACGACACTGAGTATAATGTAGCCCAGGGAAAAAAAAAAACTGAGTAAAGAAAACGCATAAAAAGTCTGGAGCTTTTCATGTGCTTACCAGTCTTAGGGTAGATGAACTCTTGACATTCCTTCTATTAATCTCATCGAAACTGAGTGCATATGCTATAGTATGATTCAAAGAAAGCACTGGAGAAGATTTTTGGCTTCTGGCTGAGGACAGCATTAAAGGAAGGAGGTGGAAAATGACTGAGTAAAAGTTTTGCAAGGAAGTTTTGTGGACTGGATGTATTGTGAGATCATATCTTACTTATAAAAATGAACTTTTGAAATAAATCTGTTTTGGAAATCTCACCAGCATGGCAAGTGATATGATAATTTCAATATCAAAATGAAAATTACCTTTGAATTTTAATCCCAACCTTGCTATCAGAATGGGAAAATCTTTAACACAGAGAGTGTACAAAACAGATCGCAAATACAATTATGGAGGTAAGTTTAAATTATTGTAACTTCTATATTCTCAAAGCATATCAATGGTAGATGTTTTAGTGATGAGATAATTATATTATAAAGTATTTATTGTGATAAGTGCAACTATTAAATAATTTTATCAATTGTTTACATGAAAACGATATTTGTGAGTTTTGTTAGAAGGCCAAATAGAATTTTTTAAAAAAAAATGTTAAAATCAATGGCTAATGTTGATAATTTTCTGAACTAGCAGATAAGTGTTATTTATGTTAACAAATAACATATCAAATAAATGCTTAGATAGTACTTCAAAAAGAGAGTTGTTAGAGATCAAATATTTGCTTTATTTTTAGGTCACGTATTTATAGGATCGAAGTGCTCAAAGATTCCTGAAGTGATTTTTGGACATTTGGATGAATTTTTTCTGGGGTACCTATATTTTTGTCTATGATATATATATATATATATATATATATATATATATATACATATATATATGTCATACATTCTCATCAAATGATGTGCGATTTTACTGAGACATGGTATCATTCATGATATATAAATCTGTATAAAATGAGTTAATATTGTAGTGTTCCTCCTTAATTTACTTTTATGAGAATTCCATACGTGAGTGTAATACTTAAATAATTTCCACTGCCTCCTCCAGCTCCTCCTTTGAATACTCTCCCTATTAAATAGTCCTTAGTTACATGCATAAACACACATTTCTGCAAGTTATTATAGAAGGGCCTTCAATACACTTCACCACCAAGTGATCACTGCGGCCCTTCAGATGATTACTCATTTGTATCTCAGATTTTTCCAGCTGTACTGTTCTCCTTTTCAGGTACAAGGGTGATGGAGCTTGAAAATCTCATTATCGCTTTGATACTATAACACAGAAATTTTGTAACCAATCCCTCCTCTCAAAGCAAATGTCATAATCCAATGTATATATAAGGAACTACCAACTAGGCAAAATTCTATTTAGTAGGCAACATCATCATAGCTTTAAACTGAGGGGAAAACAAAATATTCATGTGTTACTGAATAAACATATTGATGTTTCAAATGTATCTGCCCATTAATCCTCAGATATTTAGTAAATAGGAAAGTACTCTGGTGATTGTGGTAAGTAAGGCACCCTCAAGGCTCTAAACTCCAGCCAAGTCGTATTTCAGTATTTCACTGAACCAACAAACTTTCACACTGTGCATTCAAGGGCATCATCACGGCTTTCATTATTTATGTGTCTGAAAAGCATATGCAAACTGCATTCTCTAATGTCCCAATTAACACATATGAACTTCTCTCAGTTCTTTCGAGAACATTTAATTTTTGATAATAATCAAGTAAACTATTCCAAAACCGGGAAGCCTACTTAAATTTGTTATTTTCCCCTAAATCTATATGGCTTTGAAGAAGCTAATTAAATCAATTAAATATTAAAATTTCAAGGACTGAAACATAACAAAAGTGTTCTCTTGGAATTTAAAAAGAAAACATGTGCTTCTCACAAATCTCGGGGGAATTAATAACACCTCCCGTGGAAATCACCAAAGTGGTTCTTCAAAGAAATATAATGCATTTAGGGAAAAAATTATGAGTTTGGTCATATCCAATTTATTTAGTATGTATTTTCCTCCTATACTTTTCTCTCTTTTGATAATGCCCACATTAAAAATGCATCTGAGTTAGTCCTGATTCCACTAGTCAAAGGCAAACCTCTGACTCACTCTGCTTATACAGATTATTTTGTAGGCTTTCATATATATTTTTTTAATTTTTATCATTGTTGAGCAATTCATACATGAATACTCTATTCATATTTTTACTTTACCCTTTCTGACATCCAACTCTTTCCAAGCCTCCTTAGCAATTCATCCCCATCCTTATACAATTCATGACTTCTTCTAGAATTATAATTGCATATATGTGTATATATACACTCATATGTGTGTGTGTGTGTGTGTGTGTGTGTGTGTGTGTGTAAATATAGCCTGCTCAGTCTATTTAGTGTTGTTCATATGTATATGGGTTTAGGGCTGAATTGGTCACTTGGGCTTGAATGACATAGCAGGGGTTTCCTTCCTGCAGCAGATAGATTTTTCCTCTCTTGCAGTAGCCTTAAAAACATGCAACTCTTTACCGAGGGGTGGAGTTTTGTGAGATTTCTGCCATGTAGGTCACGTAGGTTAACAATATCAACAGATGGTGTCATTATTTATGTCACAGTTATGCAACCATACATATATTAGTGTAGCACCAATCTTAAAAGGTCTTGCCAGCTTCTCACCTGATCTTGTTTCCTCAAACTGGAAGCCTCTGTGTCCTCATCCAAATGGATCTCAGCTGAACAGCTGTTAAAAGCCAAAAAGCTTAACAAACTTAGTTCCTGGTCCTCACGCCTTATATACCTTTCTGCTTCCTGCCATCACTTCCTGGGATTAAAGGCGTGTGTCACCATGCCTGGCTGTTTCCAGTGTGGCTTCGAACTCACAGACATCTGGATGGATCTCTGCCTTTGGAATACTAGGATTAAAGGTGTGTGTGCCACCATTTTCTGGCCTCTATGTCTATCGAGTGGCTGTTCTGTTTTCTGACCCCAGTTAAGTTTATTAGGGTGCACTATATATTGGGGGATACAATATCACCACATATTAGTGTTTCATGGGTCTATCTGCTCTGTCATTGAATTCTTATGAGCACTAACTTTTATAAAACAAAACTGAACAGAAAATATAGAGAATTATACTGTGAAAACTTCCTGGGGCCTTTCAAGTTTTGTGAATACCATTTTCACAAATGGTTAGGGAGTCAAATGGTTCTAAATTATATTCTGGTGGTTTAAGTCAATTAATAACAATTCTAAAGCTATTGCATAACAAAAGAATTGTAAAAAATGATTCTGAAGAAAGTTTGCATTACTGCTACTGTATATTTGTGGGTTGTATGCTTCAGTGGGCTTGGAATTTTAAGCTTCTCATAAGTATGCGTGGACTACTTTTCTATACCAACCTTGTTTTCATATGGGAAGTCACTACTTTTTTTTGTTTTGTTTTCAAGAGTAGTTTTTAAAATCAAAGTGATCTACTCAAATAACTGTAATTCAAAATGCAAGTGACACGATAAAGATTTGTGTCTGAAACCGTGGTTGCCACACCACAGAAAAGAGGCTTTCAAAACTCTAAATCCAGCTTGAATCATCTGAGTTGTGTTCCCTAAATATATGGTGTTTGGGACTGTCCTTGATCCCTAAGAGACACCAGGGGCTACATCAATAATTGATATCATTTTGTGAATCGCTTAGACTACCCTGACACACTTTTTGAAAGGAGGTTTCTCATGCCTGCTACTAGGGTTTTTGCTAGTCCGTGGTACATTGTCAGCCCAAGCCGTTTGACTTGATTTAAACTGTAAATATGTGTATATTATATTTACTATATGTGTGTCCACACACACATATATGTGTATATTCTGTATTGTTGTAGGTAAATATAAAACAATGTGATTCCTTGACGCTGTCATTTGCCCTCCTTCCTCCTTCTCCTTCTGTGCTCATCTTCTCTCCTCCTCACTTGGAACCCCCTCGTTATTAATACCTTTCCTACTTCACATCATCAATACCCTTTATTCTTGACAACTCCACATGGTCCATTTATGCTTTCCTGACTTTTTGTGGTCACCCCATGTTGTATACCAACATCTGAAGATTTGGAGCTAAAAACTGCCAATGAGGTAGAACATTCAGTGTTTGTCTTTCTGGGTCTGAATTTCCTCACTAATTTTGGTCCATTTACCCGGTAATTTCATTTATTTAAACTGAAGAATAGTATCCCATTGTGTATATGTACCACATTTTCATCATCCATTTATCTATCAAAAGGCATTTACATTGTTTCCATTTCCTGGCTTTTGTGAATAGGGTGGCAAAAAATAAACTATTAAAAAAAATCAAATAAAAGGAAATGGAACTTTTTAAAGTATGTTTTTACAAAAGAATATATACACAAGAATTAAACATCCTAGTGAGTTCCATCTTTATTTGATTTTCCAATTCAAGTCTGTTTATTTGATAACCAAGGAATATTGAATATTAGAAGAGAAACATGACTGTAGTTCTTTTACTCCACACAATTAGGCACTGCTTTGTTTTATCTCCCCAACTTCAGAGAATGGGGGAAAGCACATAAGTAAAAAGAATAAAATAAAAAGTAATAAAAAAGTACATGATAAAAATGAATAAATAATGCAGAAAATGCCATACATTGTGACACTGGTCTCCTTTGAAAAGATAAGTCTTCCACAATGCAGCTCAGTCATGATTATCATGCTTACTGATAGCTCTTCATTTTGTAGCTTTCCTTAACTAAGTCTCGTGAAAGGATTTAAGAGTATTTACGTAAGCAAATAGGGAAGATAGGGGGGATGTGGAATAGTAACTATGTAATAAATAAATATATAACATGAATACTAGCTTTGACTCTCTAGTTAGATATCTATTATTAAATTGGTGTTCCAACAGAAATCAAGAGAAGAGTAAGAGACAATTAGGGCACTATTTCAAGAGAAGAGGGATAGAATACACATTGTATGAAGACAGAAAAAGGAACTGGAGGAACAGGAAAGGATAAAGGGGTCAGGGATGGGAAAACATGGTAGAAGATGTAGCAACTGACAGTGAAGATCTTTGAAAATATTAGATGGAAACCCACTGCTATAGAAATTTCCTAAAATATAAACATATGCATACATAAAAAGGAGTCTAAATAGGACTGTACTACACTGAGGGACAATATATTTTCCAGAAACCACCAAATATGAAGCCCCATGACCGATATGGGTTAACTCCTTTCAAGTTGTTGGTTGCGAGGGTCTCACATTCCACCCCTGCAAATATTCCAGGTTACTACTATTGTACATGGCTACTGTGTTGAACTTGATAGTAAGACTCTGATGCTGAAGACCACGCATACATAACTCATAGGACATGGTACCAATATGCCGGTACCAACATGGCAGTGTCATTTTTACTAGATAACTTTTATGTAGAAGAAGGTGTTTCATATTTTGGCAGGGGATAAAAATAATCAGCAGTCTTATCCAACAAGGAGTCCTACAGGTCAAAATATTGACTGGCCTGGCTAGATATGGCCACTGTGCTAAAGTGTCATGAATGTGATGGAAATAACCAGTTACTTTCTGATTACATTTAAAGTCCACTCTACAAGATGAAACACATGTCCAGTACCATTAGTTGGGTCAAAAACCCATATTTTTCTATGTATAGACCCCAGGGAAAACTATTATCATGCAAAATTGCCATAGCAAAAAACTCCTAAGTTCTTATTGGTATACCTACAGACTAATACAACTTGCAGTCATCAACAGAGAAGCTTTCTTCAGAAGTAGATAGTTTTTAGTACAAGGAACCAAAACAGTTCAAGTTCTGAGAATTAGAGACTGTATAGTTCTCAACTCTAAATGGGACATCTGAATAACAGGGATTCCCTCTGCAGCTCAGAGATCATTCAGAAAGAGGAAGAAAGTGAATTGAAAGAGCCAGAGAAATTGAATGTGAGAGAGTATTTGCCAGGCATGAGAGTGTCATTGCACATGCAAATTCATTCCAAATGTTACTACATGCACCCAACCTGCACAAGAGCCAGGAAAAACCTCAGCATGGATGGGGGATGAAGTCCCATCTCCAGCTGAGGAAGTATTGGGAGTTAGTAGCTGCTGTGGGAGAGTCAGTTTTCTCTCAGGGTTGGGGCCTTTAAGAGGCTTAACTGTGTTCCAGAAGATATTCTCATGGGTATGCAGTACATAGGAATTGGACTCAATGGGTTTCAAAAAATAATACACATGAATTTGGCAGGATAATGTAGTGGGGATAAGGAATGAATTGGAGGGGAAGGAATTGGAGGTTTGGTCCAAATACATTGTGTGCATAACTAAGTAACAACAAAACACTGAAAATAATAATTTCTAAGCTATTGGTCTACAAGGTATACTTAAGATACATTTCATTGTAGTTCACTCTGTATGTAACATAGTGATACATGTATATCTCCAGAGGTTATCTCTTACTCTTTTCTTGTCTCAGGAACACAGTGATTAGTTTGAGACAAAACAACTTGCATGTGAATCTCAACATCTGGTGTACAATTTTCCTATACAGGCTTTAACAGTACAAAGAAGTCCACAGACTTTGTTCAACTGATGACTATCCATGGGTATTGGTCTCTGGATTTTCTCATTGTGAGGTTGACCTGGCCTCATTTCTGTGGCTCTCTGTAACACTGGAGATGCTCTCTGGGGTCTTTATGTGCAACCTGTAGTTCTCACATTAGAATTTTATACTTATGAAGTCAGACCTGAGAAACTTTTGTTAGAGAGTTAGAAATTTAATTACTTTTAATACACATGCACACACACACACACACACACACACACACACACATATTTCTACCCATGAAGTAAGAGACAACAATTACCACATTTAAGCCAAGGTGCACTAAAAAGCAGCCTTCTAATTACTATTCTTCCAAATGCAGAGTACAGTATAGAAACTTTATTTTAATAGAAATGTATGTGATTACTGAGGGAGCATATGCTGTTTTCAGATGAGTGTTTCTTTTGAATTTCAAAATGTCTTTACTATAAATTGATGTGCCTTTCTAGACACCCTTACACTATTATTTATTTGAGTATATATTTATCTAACATTTCAGAGATATTACCATAGGCTATAAACTTGAGACACTTTCTTAAACAACACATAAACTTCTCCTATTCCATGTAAGTATAAGTATAGTCTATCTGAGAAAATAAACCATAACATCTGTTATGTTATACCAATCAATATAATATGAGATATAGTCTGGAATAGGAGAACGTACAACACTTTGTTTAGTTTATGAATCAATAAAAGTCTGTCCACCAAGTGAAAAATGTCTATGTTATTCAAGTGAAAAGCTTGGTATCATGTTACCATAAGTCAAGTATAATAAGTCAAGTACATGGTCATAATAAAATAGCTTAAATATGTGCCACATGGCATTAGGAATAATTTTATTCCTATTTCACAAATGGTACTACTATGTTAATATCAACTGGGGATGTCTTTTGGACTTCTTGTGCTTTAAATACCAAAATGTCTTTCATTCCAGAGTTTGGCTCCACCCTCCTTTATTTTCCTTCTATCTAATAAATACAAGAAGCCAATGGAAGAAAATCAGCCTGGAGAAGACTAGTTCATGTCTTAAAATCTTAGACCAGAAATCATCCTATTATGGGAGCTAGTCATATGATCAGAGTTATATGGATTAATAAATGCTATGATACGGTTGTGCTTGAAAAGCAGATCTCCATTAAGGGAAAAGAATTAAGAAACGTAAGTGGACAATAGATCATCCAGAAAAATGACATGAGGACATTGTTTAACTGGACAGAGTGAGAAAGCCATTATTTTATTAAAGATAAATCAATGAACAGGATTCATATATTGTTTAGTGAAAGCATGATGAACATAAGAGTAGCATAAAGTCATAAATTATATAAAACTCCTATGAACTTAGGAGAAAAATGAGGAAGAGCTAAAGAGGGAATTTTGGAAATCTTCATGGAAACACATCTTCAAGAATACTTAAAATAGGCTGGGTGCCTTTAATCCCAGCACTTGGGAGGCAGAGGCAGGTGGATCTCTGCGAGTTCGAGGCCAGCCTGGGCTACAGAGTGAGTTCCAGGAAAGGCTCCAAAGCTACAAAGAGAAACCCTGTCTCAAAACCACCACCACAACAAAATATGAGTCTTCTATTATTTAAAATTTGACTCTAATTATTTGGATTTGAACAAAAACATTAGCAGAGCATTTAAGTAGGAATAGATGAGGCATATTGTTATGTCAGAATCTACTTTTTCACTGCCAGTTACAATTTTAATATAGATCATTGATCAAGTATGAATGTATGCTAGAATGAACAAGTAGATAAAACTCCATGGAAAGTTTACAAGCTAATAAAACAGTAAATGAAGTTTTAAAGAAGGTTTATGGTGAACAGGTTGATTAAAATTTCTAAAAATGACACCTAATGTTCACTAAACCAAACAAATCCTGAGAAGACAGGAATCAAGTATGGTGATTGAACTCAACACAAAAGTATAAAGTTTAGAATATATAAAATGATAATTATATATTATCAAATGTTTGAAATATAAATATTATAAAAAATAATTCAAATCTTAAGTCAAATAAAACACATTAAGTAGAAACCAATGATTTATTCAAGAATTTCAAAATTGAGAAAAAGTAATCAAAAAGACAGAAAACATAGCTTTTCATGGATGACATATACTTCTTCTGGAAGACAGGATATTCCTCTATTCCCCATTTCCTCCAGAATAACTGATAAAAACTCCAAATAACTATTCACACAGCCTTTTAATTATGACCCCCAGAAGAACCTTGACATCACCATTATCCTAGACACTGGCTTGGAAAAGTTAGACAGAGAAAAGAAGCACAAGACAGTAGGAAGCATAAAGGAAGGTTGGAAGGATAGAGAAGAACCAAACAGAAAAGTGTGAGTAAAGAAGTGAGAAAAAGCAGGAAAAAGAAACAGAAAAGAAAAACATATAAACTGAAAAATAAAAATGATATATAATTAGATTATTTATATTATAATATATTATAATAAAATAATATATTTTATTATATATAATAAAAATTATATATAATATATATAATAAATTAAGTTTACCTTGCAGGGCACTATTTCTTCAATGAAGTCTGTGAGTGAACACTTGGCCTACCTTTTAGAAAATTAGATGACCAAGTAAAATTATTCGACTTAGGGTAGAGTAATAACTCAATTTTCTATTGGTCAACTGCAAGTATTCCCCTGTTTTAATTTTCAATTTTTATTTTATGTTTTTGAGAATTTCATTCACGTATATATGTTCATATGAACCATGAATTCCACCAATTACCCAGTAGATCATACGAACACATTCACCTCCCATTCTAACTGCTTACATTCTCCCTATCTCTGAGTCCAGTTACTACTGCCCATATGTGTAGAGGTATAGGGCTGTCTTCTAGAATCTCTAAACACCTAACAGTAACCACATCCTCAAAAATGAGTCATTTCTTCCTCCCCTAGCAGCCATCAACTGCCAATAGCTCCCCAGTAGGGGAGGAACCTAAAGGTCTACTCCCCATCCCTGCTAGAAATTTAGCTGGCTTTATCTGATGAAGGTCTTTCATGAATGCAACAGCCATGTTGTCTCAAGAAAATTGCATTACATAGCATCCCTTCCATCTACTGACTATTTGCCTCAATCCTGAGCCTTGTTCGGGAAAAGTTAACAAAATATTCTTTGTAGATATGAGCATTCATAACCACTGATTTTCAGCTCCTTTACCATAGCTCCAAATACTGGATCAATCATTTAATAAAATAAATTTTTTTCATGTGGAGACTTAGTTATGACACATTGCGATGACTGGATTTCCATCAACATGACACGAACTAGAGTCATCTGTATAGCTAGAGTTTTCTCTCAGGATCACGTCAAGCCCTGGCAGTCCGACAGCCCACTTATAAAATAAACATGCAGATGATTATATTATTTAAACTGTTTGGCCTAATGGCTCAGGCTTCTTGTTAGTGTTCTTATATCTTAAATTAACCCATTTCTATTAGTCTATAAGTTGCCACATGACTGGTGGCTTACTGGTACTTTACATCTCGCTTGTCGTGGCGGGGGCTGGCAGCGTCTTTCTCCTCAGCCTTCCACCTCCCAGAACTCTTCTCCTCCTTGTTCTGCCTACCCTATCCTTCCTGCCTGGCTACTGGCCAATCAGAGTTTTATTTATTCACAACATACAGGACACCCCACAGCACATCTGAGAAGAGGTCTCTCCAGCTGAGAAAATATTCCTGTACAAATTGTTTAGCATGGTGTTTTGGTGGGAATCCTAACAGTGGGAGTGGGAATGTTTCTGACTCTTTTACCTGTTCTTGGGACCCTTTTATACTACTGGATTTTCTCACATAGCCTTGATAAGAGGGTTTGTGCCTAGTCATATTGTTACTTGTTATGCCACATTCTTTTGATATCCATGGAAGGCATGCTCATTTCTGAAGAGAAATGGATAAGGAATAGACCTGAGGGAAAGAGGAGGCAAGGAGAGGAACTGAGATGAGCAGAGGGCATAGAAACTGTGGTCAGAATAATTTGTATAAGCAATTTTTTTTTTAAAATGACCTATACACAAACTTGTGGGGCATTTTTGTAACACGAATCTTAAAGGGTCTTATTAATAAAAAACTCAGGAGCCTGGTATTGGGGTGAATGCTGAAAGATCAGAGAAACAGAATAAGCCACAGCTAACCACCTCCTCAATTCCTCAGCTGATCCTGTTTCCTCAAACTGGAAGCCTCTGAATCCTCATCCAAATGGATCTCAGCTGAACTGCTGCTAAAAGCCTAAAAGCTTATAAAGCTTCTAGATCCAGGTCCTGATGCCTTATATACCTTTCTGCTTCTTGCCATAGCTTCCTGGGATTTAAGGCATGTGTCTTTCCCAAGCAAGACATGAGATCTCAAGTACTGGGATTAAAGGTGTGTGTCACCATGCCCGGCTATTTCCAGTGTGGCTTTGAACTCACAGAGATTCGAATGAATCTCTGCCTCCAGAAGGCTAGGATTAAAGGTGTGTGTGCCACCATTTTCTGGCCTCTATGTCTATCGAGTGGCTGTTCTGTTCTTTGACCCCAGATAAGTTTATTAGGGTGCACAGTGTATTGGGGAACACAATATCACCCAACATTTTCTTGATCACAGACTGATAGTGGAAGTGCCTAGGCCATTGTGGATGTTACCATCCCTAGAAAGGAGGACCTGGAATGTATAGGAAACTGAGCAAGTCAAAAGGAACAAGCCAGTAACTTCCTTCTATGGCTTCTGCTCCATTTTCCTGTTTTTGTTTATTTGTTTGTTTTGTTTTGCTGTTGTTTTTCAGTTTCCTGTTTTGAGTTCCTTCCATGATGACTTCTTTAAAGGAGAGTTGCAAGCTGAAAAAAAAATATTTCCTTCCAAGCTGTTTTTAGTCATACTGTTTATCACAGCAATATAAAAATCTTAAGATAGGAAGTAAAGCAGTGGTTGCCAGAATTCATGCTCTCAGTATTGGGCAAGAATATGGGAATACATGTAAAAAAATTAAATATCATAATGCATACTTAGATTAAATGAACACAATTTCAACAATTATAGGATAAATTCATAAAATTAGATGTTTGGGAATTATCTTGTACTTTAAACTGTTTCTTCTATTTCCAGATTTCCCACATATGCTGAGAAAAGCCTTATACACAAAAATGTCTTGGTGTAGAAGATTTATCATCATTTTAATTTTAAATCTTAATACTTCAGTATGTCTATATAACTTTTCTGTAACACTCATAATCCTTATTTATTTCTGCTTTTAGTTATTGGTTTAACATACTTGAATATTAGTGTTTGGCTTGACCTCAGGGCCTTTCAAGTGCTAGGCTAGGTAAGCTTTTGGGAGTTGTCTTGGATGAGGTATTTAGCTTAAGTTACTCAGGCAGCATCAGCTTAAGGGAGAAACATTTAATATTAACATGTATAAGGTTTTATTGCCCATCAGAACAAAGTTATCTCTGGCAAATGATGTTTTTATGAGATAGATGCTGTCAAGACTAATAGCAGAGGAAAAAAAAACAGAAAAGGAAAATCCGTTTGAAACAAAACTTCCTTCTCCATAAGAAAGGGGTAAAGTTGAGTGTTTTAGAACCATTATCATAATCACTTAAACATTAGGCATCCTACATGAAATCATTAAGGCCATACTATTCTTATACTCAAGAAACCTTGGCTCACTAATTCAAATACCAATGTATGTTGAATTTTTATTATGTTCATGACATTGTACTGATCTTGAAACTCTTAGGAGGGTCAACCATTCCTAACTTTATTAAGTTTCTGTACATCATTAAAACATTCAAAATATATTTTAATCTTTATTTGCCCAAACTTTTCTGCTGGAGAAAGATTGTGAGAAAAAAAAATGAAGCTCAAATATTGAATTGATTATCTATTGAGAAATTGTAAAAAAGGAAATAAAGAGACATTTCATTGAATAGAATGTGTTTAAGTTGTCCATGTAACCTGAGCACAAGAAATAGACCATACATAATCATAAAATTCAAAGAAGTACCTTAAAAGAAGGGGGAGATAAGACAGTGACTATGAAAATAAACACACCTTAGGAATCTGCTTAATGTTTTTCTTAATTAAAACATACAGGAAGACAATGTTTTTAAGGATATCTAATCTGATAAGTGAAATTTGCTGTTTGAGTAATAAAGTATAACACATATATATTTTATATTATCATTATGCACTTATACAGAAGGATTATTTCTTGGCATATATGCACCATGAAACAAAATTAATATCATTTTTTTCATTATGGTATTTGATTGAAGCCAGTCTCTTTATACACCTAGAATAGTGTATATTCTATTGTCAGAAAAATGAAAATTTTGCAGTAAAATATAGCAAGAGGTAATATTTAGTTATGATGTGCACATTAGAAATTTTCATATTTGAACTGAAGCTATAATCAAATGATTCAGAATGAATTTCCTTCATTCATGTTTTGGAGGTTTAGAGTATGAGGCATGAATTCCTTCCTGTGGTGTGGACATTTAGTCCAATTAGACAACTGTTGTTCACCCCCAAAAGTGAGTGTCACTATTGTATCCTTATGGTTGTCTTGTCAAGCTGGTCATTATTTTGGTTCATAGGTATCATTGATGGGTAGGACTACTGACTGATTTCTTCCCTTGGAAGCTTTTCAAGGGATATCATGAGAGAAAACTCTTCATACCATTTCCAACTATTGCCTTGAACCAGAAGTTATGCTAAAATTCATTTTTCACAGTTTTGTTATATTTTTCTACTAGTAACTACTACAAAATAATGCAGTTATTTTCTCCACTGATTTACATCCCTGTTAACACTCACCTTAACAAAGTGTTTGTCTTCTCTATTTTTCTCTTGACTTCATATATACAACCTCAAGTCTGCTTTCTTATTATTATTAGATGATTAGATATCTAGCAATCATTTTTATATTCCTTTGGTGAATCTCATTTGATGGTGTTTAAGTGTCCCAAAAGACATCAAAAGAATGTAAGAGTTCCATTTCCTTTGTGTGCCAGACAGGTTTATCTATCACCTTAACAAGATAAACACATTTTTTAAAATTTTTATTTTATAGTTAATTTAATTTTACATATCAGCCATGGATTCCCCTGTCCTCCCTCCTCCCACCCCCAGCCTTCTCCCCCAATCCACCCCACATTCCCAACTCCTCCAAGGCAAGGTCTCCCCTGGGGATTCAGCTCAGCCTGATAGATTCAGTTGAGGCAGATCCCGTCCCCTCCTCCCTACACCAAGGCTGAGCAAAATGTCTCAGCATAGTACCTAGGTTCCAGAAAGCCAGCTCATGCACTAAGGACAGGCCCCGGTCCCACTGCCTGGGGCCCTCCTAAATAGTTCAAGCTAATCAACTGTCTTACTTTTCCAGAAGGCCTGATCCAGTTCCATGGGGCTCCTCAGCTATTGTTTCACAGTTCATGTGGTTTCCACTAGTTTGGCTATTTGTCCCTGTGCTTTTTCCAATCATGGTCTCAATATCTCTTGCTCATGTAATCCCTCCTCTCTCTCACCGATTGGACTCCTGGAGCTCCACCTGGGGCCTGGCCATGGATCTCTGCATCTGCTTCCATCAGTCACTGGATGAGAGTTCTATTATGACAGTTAGGGTGTTCGGCCATTCGATCACTAAAGTAGGTCAGCTCAGGCACTCTCTCAACCATTGCCACTAGTCTATAGTGGAAGTAGTTTTGTGGATTTCTGGGGACCTCTCTAGCACTCTGCTTTTTCCTATTCCCATGGTATCTTCATTTATCATGGTATCTCTTTCCTTGTTCTCCCACTCTGTTCCTGATCCAGGTGGTGCCTCCCGCTCCCCTAAGCTCACCTTCCCTGACACTTGCCCTCCATTACCCCCCTCCCCAAATCCAGTTTGCTCACGGAGATTTCATCCATTTCTCTGTTGTTAGGCGATCCCTGTGTCTTTCTTAGGGTCCTCTTTACCAGGTAGCCTCCCTGGAGTTGTGAGTTGCACTCTGGTTATCCTTTGCTTTACATCAGGTTTACTGAATATATGTAGGAAATTCTCAAGAATAAAGAAACATTATAAAAACTAAGCTTTAGAAATTCATCAGAAATATTTCTATATGAGTTTTTATTTACATGCTTTATTAAAAGTTACAGTTGAAAAATGTAATGGTCAATAATCCTTGTGACATATTTGGAGAACCAAAAAAAAAAAATCCAATCTAATGAGTGGCGGGCTAACTTTTCTGATTTGTTGCAAAAGCTTTAGTCCATATTTGTGTCACACTCATCACCATGCCTGTTTTATTGATTTAGCATTGATATATGTGAAATATAAATCAATATTAAGTGTTATGGATATGCATATCTGCTTTCACTATGATTAATTTTCCAAGGAGGGAGGAGAAATAGCAGTAGCTAAAACACTACAAAAATGCAGTCGGAATGCGAATGTAACTTTTACATGATTAACCAACCATGTAAAACTAGCATCTTTGAACTATAGATATTTTCACTTAATATGACAGTTAACTACGCTTTCTTTAAGGAAAAAAATTCTACAAAAAAATGGGACAGATTTTCAATTCATTTGTAACTTGAACTGTTTTATACATCTAAAGGAGAGATAATGCCTATTTCCTTACTGCTTTAACTTTACATGCTTTTACTCTGAAATAAAATAGATCCCTCTTTCTGGCTAGCTTCTCTTGCTCTAAAGCTTAAATTGCTCTTTAGATGTCTCCTTTCATAATGAAGATTAAACCTTGCTTTGAAATACCTCCCGAAAGAGGGCTGGCTTATTGTCAGATTACGATGATTGTAGAATGTAACCCAATTAATATCTCTATACCTTTTACTGGAAATGTGCAATAATTTATGTTCATCAGAGTGTCTTTACCAATTAAAAACTGAAAATTACTGTAAGGATTACTACCTTTGTTCTTTCTTTAGGATTCTTATTGCAAAGCACCCATCTAGGTACTTGTTCTCTGTCTGATCAATTTTATTAACAACCCACCAT
Organism: Peromyscus eremicus; assembly: GCF_949786415.1. Classification (NCBI taxonomy): domain Eukaryota; kingdom Metazoa; phylum Chordata; class Mammalia; order Rodentia; family Cricetidae; genus Peromyscus; species Peromyscus eremicus. The sequence goes on along the minus strand of NC_081426.1, from coordinate 49,211,480 downwards.
TAATTCTTTTGAGGCTCATACTGTTGAACTGTTTCTAAGAGGAAAATATATTTGATATATTTATGTGCTTGAATTTCTCAATTAATTTATTTGCTTTGGGAAAAATTTAAAACCCCTGAGGATTGTACTGTTCCATATAGTTAGCAAATATTCACAAACAATTTTAAATTATCAGTTTCATAACAGAATACTTATCCCTTATATTTGTGCTTGTACATATCTACTAGAATTTATCCTGTTACTAATGATAATGTCATTCATTCATAACCATTTGTACATTGAGTTTTAAATGGTCATATGTGGACTGATATTATTAATTGTGATTCACAGAGGGTCTAAATTTGAAGTTATTTGGAAACTAAATTCAGTAGAGCATTTGTCATATTGTTTGCCACTACTTTAGATTATCTAAAAATTTTTGAGAACTATGCAGTTTCAACACTACACAAATATAAAAATGAATAAGTAAACATGTATTTGAAATAGAAATAAATTGAATGAAACAAAATATATTTTCAGTGTATTAACACTTCTGTTTACCACTGAAGCTAAATTTGTCATGATTCAAAGTGTTTATTATTTTAATAACAGGGTAAATTATGTTTTTGTATATTCAGACTGAATCATTTCATTTTGTCTGTAGGAAGCACGCATGTGTATATGAATGTATTATCAAGAAGTAAAAATTAACACAAGTCTGTTTGAGGTGTAGAAGACCACTCTGTGCCATCATGTTGGAAAGATTTCTCAGCAAATTACCTTTCCTTTTTCTACTTACTATTTTGAGTTATGAGAAAGTAGCTTGAGCTTAATGCTGCAGTTTTTATTACTTCATATTTCTAATACAGTGAACCTCCTTTTTCTCTAAGGAGTTGCATCATGCTGGCCTTGAAGATCAAATCTAATAAGGAAACTGCTCATGCAAGAGTAACTCTAAGTATCATGTAGCAAAATGCAGCAGAAGCCATTGTCAAAAGCTGAGCCCGGGGAAAGCTGAATGACTCATAGATGAAAAAGAATCAGATGTAGATTTTTTAGTGGATGTTCCTGGTTCAGTGCTTTATATTATAGTGATAGGTTGGCCTAGAATCTAGTCACAATAAGGAGTCATTTACTGTGAGGAAAAACTGAAGTTGAGAAAATCTTTAGAAATTTCTCAGATTGAGGTAAAATGATGATGCTTTCCAACCCTGGGACCATGAGCAGTTTGTCTCTCCCAGAGACCAAGGCTGCGCCTGGGAGAGGAACACCTCTTCATTCCACAGAACTGCCAATGTGAACTCCTCAGTAAGGGAAAGTGTCAGCAGAGACTCAGCTGGGAGGATAACCCCTTTGTCCTAGAAAGGGGACACTCAGTAGCATATTGTCTGCATAGCATGTGCATAACATGATTATCTTGAAATAAATTTAAAGTAAGAACGTTGGACAGATTATATAATTCAGTTAGAGAAAAACTAAGTCCTTAGATATGCACTTCTGAAAATATGATGAAAAGGCATTGTCATTTTCAGTCTTTATACGTTCCCCTATTTTTTGAACCCTATTCTCTCTCCTCAGAGATATTTATGTAATGCTTTTTTTCACTTGCAATAAACCCATAAAAGTTTGTTTGTAAAATAACAATATGTTCTACTTCACACTTCTAAATATATATTTCCACAATTTCCTCAGTGTCAGGCTCACAACCTTCAGCCTTAAAGTACAGAATCATGTGTACAATATGAAGTATATTATTAAGAATTCAGTATTCTATACAATATCAATTGCAAAATAATCCTGCCCAAGGTATTTCTGTGTAAAACACAAGACTTCTTCCTCACTGATACCATTGGGACAGCTGTTTATGCTGTTTATAATACATGGTCTGACAAAAAAAATCTAATACTTCATTCTCTAAATGCATGTGCCTGATAACCTCTAGGTTTGCAGATAAAGGAGAGAAATGAATTTAAGTCATTGTCCCAAGACAACAGACCTCCTTACTATGTTTCTTTGTTCTTATGTTACCTATTGTCCTTATGGTCATGATAGTGCCTGGGGTAGAGTAAAATTTTGATAAATATTTATTGTTGCAAGTTAGTTATGCAGAGGCACAAAGTCATGAATGAAAATGACTAAGAAAGCAAGAATCCCATTGGAAAAATATGTAATTTTATGATCAAAACTTTGAAACACCTATACTGTTATAAAATCTTCAATTTTAATATATATATAATGTATTACACACATATATATGTATATGTATAAAGGTTTATTTAATAATTATATGTCCAGGGTTATAAGTTATGCTGCTAGCATTTTGTAAAGTTGCAAGAAAGTTCATTAGACTCCTGATCTTCACGAGGTCAAGAGTATATTAAATTTAAGATGAAAATAACCAAATTAGGGATGGAATGTGAACTATGTCATAACCTTTATTTTCCTTTTGCCACAAATACTTATCAAAAAAGTAAGAAATAGAACAAGTTCTTGATCTTGTGAACAAGATTGAGTAATTTGCATGATCACTCTAGTGATCTCACAACATCAATTGGCCTTAGAACTGTATCAGTTTAGTTGTACAATACTTCCAAGTTTCATTTTTTTCCAGCTAAAAATAATGAAGTGAGTGCTACATTCTCTGAAATCTCTTATCATTCTCTAAACCTACAAACAGCTTCTAATCATTTCCATCTACCTCATTTCTCATCTCTCTATCTTAAACCTTCAGCTTTTGTTATGAATGATTTTCATATTGTAGACAACAATAGTACAGTTTTGCAACATTACACATGTACATTCTATTACCTTTCTGCAATCAAAACATGAACCTAAACATTTCTTGCTCTCAAATACTCTGGCTCTAAGGAATTCATAGTATTATGGATCTGAATGACTTTTTTTTACAGAGTAGATAAAGAGATTATTGCCCTCATGACATTGATACGGCCTTTTAATTTGAATGGCTTTGCAGCATTCCTGGACTTGCCAGTACATGACTTTCAGCGAACAAGGATTTTACTGTTTCATTGATGAAAGCATTACTTTTATAATCTCCCATTATTTATCATCTCGGTGTTTTTCTAATTAATCAGATCGTCCAATCTCAACTTGTCATTCCCATAATGTGAAACAAATACTTACCTTCCAGTTGCACTGTACATGATGCATTTATTTCTTGATTTTAATGGTAAGTACAAAGATGAACAGAGTTGGTCAATAGAGTTGGTTCTACTATCTTCAATCATTTAACATATACTTAGTTTGTGGATATTTGCTTGTTCAAATGCTTCAGAATTATTTCAGTGCCACATAGAATGAGTGTCTCAATCTGAGTCTTGGCATTAATTTCCTGAGCCAATCTCCTCTGAGGGCAGAAGTGTCACTTAATACTGAGAAACACAGCCTTGTACTAGAGAAATGTTTCCATGCCTACATTCAGGCCGCAAAGCTTCATCTCCCACATCACACTCCTTCACACGTGTAGTCATGTTTAATTATGAAGTTCTTCTGAATAATCTGTGTTATAAGTTTTTTAAATTTTCCTCTCTTACAGTAATCCATAGGGAGAAATAAAGCACACAATGAAGACATTCACAGCAAAGAATGGTTTGAAACCTTTGAAATGTAGTTGAAAATTCTTATTTCACTCTGAGCATCTTGGTTAATTCTCCAAATTATTGCTGTGGTTACTCAGAGTCTCACTCACTTTATTAAAAGTTATTCCTATACACTGATACAATATAGCAAGAGACTGTTTTGTTTATAGAAGATCCAAAAATTTGTTATATTTTTCTATATCATGGCATAAAAAGACAACTTTGTGAATGCTTTTGTTCCCATTGGTTTCCATAAACTTAAACTCTTTCAAATTTTCTAGTGCATTACAATTTATAAGTCTCTCTATCACTTTATAATTGAAAAGACTATGGACAATTTTTATAAAGCTGAGCATTTTTTACCATATGTTGATTTCTTCTCATAGTTTTGTGACTTTCTTTTCATGAATTCTTAGAGAAGAAAACATATGAACTGAATTTTAGAATCAGGTTGACCTAGTTTCAATCCCCATCTTTCTGACTTTAAAAAGTTTCTGTTTTCTCTTGTGCATAGAAAGGGATAATGGAAAGAATTCTGGGGGACTGCAGGCCAGAGAATATTAGGGATCCATTTATGCACTCAGACCAGAATCTCATTGGCCTATTATGTCTAATGTAACTATTTGAAAACTCTGGAGACAGTGTGGAATCCTCTAACTTCCATGGGGATGGTTGAACAGCAAAGGGCTCCTAATTTTAGCCAATGTAAGGTCTAAGCAGAGTAACTCACTAGGCCTGGCTCTGTGGACCAGTGTCCCAGCAGCACAGTTGCCCAGTAGCCCAGTGGCACAGTGGCACAATGGCACAGAGGCACAGTGGCCCAATGGCAGGGAAATTGGCAAATAATACCTTCACAGACTGCAAACAGATTTATGAAGCAGAGTGAGTGAAAAGACACAAGTTTGCAAAGTGCATGACTTCTTTGATGCCTTGATTCCTACTTAACTTTGGTGTGTTTTGTTGTGTTTTATCACAGATATGCAGGCAGCAAGATTGTGACCATTGGTATTGTTTTACCTAAAGAGCCCTTTGGCCTCTCACTGAAGTGATTTTCAAGGAATTAAAGAATCAACACTGTTTCCCACACTGCTTTCACTTTCTTTCACATCTTTCTGTGTCATGTATGAGCAATTACTACTAGGACAGTCTAAACCAAATGGACACATATGGAAAGTTAGAAAGAGACCTCAATTAGTTTTATAGCTCAGATCAAGCAATCACAAAGAGATAAGCTAAAAATATGTAACGAGTAAATAGAACTAATAGTCAAACTCAAGGAAAGGAGGAAGGCAGATTTCCAGAGGTATATAGCTATTAGATTCAACTACCCAGCTTTCAACCAATATTTAAATGAACTACAATGAATAGAAGGGTTACATGGTGTTTTCCATGGAAAAGGTTCAAACCATCACTGGTAAAGACTTCAAGAACCTACTAGACACAGACTTTAAAATACTACCTTAGAGATGCACAATGAAGTAAAAGAAGATGTGATAAAAGTTCAAAAAAAATGTATGAACAAATTGATGTGATGTTCAAAACAGAGACCTGCAGCTTTAGAATGTTGTACACCAAAGGAAAACATTCGATTAAAAAAGAACATTTGAAGGAAATCAAAAGGAATTTATAGAACTGACAAAAGGTGATTGAAATGAAAAATTTACTACTCAGGAGCTGAAGAAGCTTTGAGAAAGCATAAGAAAGAATCAACACACTTGAAAAAAAGAACAAAGGAAATTTTTGAGAAGCTAATACATAAAGGGAGAGTAAAACTGAAGACTAGTTACTAGAGCCTAAGGGACCCACAGAACCCAGTCAAATCAACCAGCCCCAACATTTTGAGAGTATCACAAGAAGATAGAAAGAGCTGAAAGAATATTTAAAAGTATAATGCTTGGAGATTTCCACGATCTGTTAAACACTGAATTTCAGTGTACTCAAAATGACCTCAAAGAGACTCATTGAAAAGCATGACTTTTGAACAAGTAAAAAAAAATATTGAAAAGAGCAGAGTAGAAGTGTCTCATTATTTATAAGGAGTCCACAGGATGATTTTAGATCTATTCCCTGATTAGAAATTTTGAATGATAGTAGGCCAATGTAGTGAAAATCTGAAATGACAATGAGTCAATAAAGTACCCATTATCAGAAAAATCAGTTATTGAAAACCGTGAAAGAAATTAACATGTTTGCAAAAAAAAAAAAAAAAAAGTAATGTTGGTTACTATGCCTGCTCCATAAGTAGGAAGTCTCATAGGATAAAATGAAGGGACCCTAGATAGAAAGTAGAAGCCATATGAGAAATAAAAAAATGCATTAAAGGTAAATATAATCTAATTGGAAAGCTAGTATCATAGAAAGGAGAGCTTGTAATTTCACTTTTGATTTTCTACATAATTCAAGAGATTTCTACATGTCAAATATCTATAAAATAGTAAACATTGTTTGGCTTTATATTTTAACTCTATACTTTGTTTTCTAGATTTGCTTCATTTTATTTGGGGGAAAACAACATGTATAGATGTATTTTATGTTATCAACAATCGAAAATGATTAAAATGAAGTAAAAAACAAGCAGGTATTTTGGATATTAATCAGAAAACAATCTTTCCCTTTCGGTTACTATATGGCACCCCTGTGATAATTACAAAACGTAACTAAAGAATATATCTAATAGAGAATTTTAAAGGAAGATAAGCAATTCATTACAAAATAAGGTAAATATTGTTAAAAAGAAGAGTAGAATAAATGACAGGCCAAAAAAGTGTTCTAAAGATGTCAGAAACAAATAAAATAATAAGCCTAAGTACCACCTTTTCAGATGTTACAAGAAATGCAAGCGGTGTCATTGCTGCAGTCAAGAAGAGAGTTTGACTGAATGGACAGAAACACAGGATGCTGCTATATGAGCCATACTCGTTTTTTTTTCAAAGATGTAAATAAAAATCATGGGGTAGGAGTATCCATGCAAATAACATAGAAAATTGATCAGAGGTGACCATATTAATATCAGACAGATTCTAAATGAAAATAAATTATTAAATACAAAGAATGACACAATATATTTGTTTTAATTCTGTTAAATATATGGTTGTTATAAATATATCTGTACTTAATAAATGAATATCAAAATATGTAAAATTAAAATTCACAGAATTAAAGGGAGAAAGAGTGTTCTAATTTGGTGCTGAAGTTTAACAGCATAATTTCAATATTTGTATCAGTCATAACCATAGATTTTCACTTCTAGACACAAATTGGACACAGGACAATTTTTCTTTTCTTCCTTTTAATTAGGAGATTCTACTAAATTTCTGACTTTTTCAAAAATTAGCCCATGATAATGGTGTGCCCTATATGAAGCATAGACCTCTAGATGTGCTTAGAAGTCAGACTTCCATTTCCCTGACTAAATGCCTGAGAAAAACAAATTAAAAGTAGGGAAGTTTCATTTTATTAGTTATAGAGGCTTCAGGCTTTGCCCATTGGCCATGATGCCTTAGAATCTAATGCAAGACAGAACATCAAGAAATCAATTGCCCTCCTGGTGGAGAGACAGTAGAGAGAGAGGAAGAAGGATGGACTAGAGCCCAAAGAGGCTCCTCAATGGCATGAACAGATTGACCCAATTTCCTTCCAATGACCTCCAAATCCCCAAAGTTTCATAACTTCCTAGTAATTCCATACACAGTTCAAAATGCTTTTATTTGGATAGATTTTAAATTTGGATAGATAATTTAAGATTCAAGCCATATGCTAATCTTGCCAACTTCATGGGGTTCAGAGTCATCTTGGACAATAATATCTATGTATGTCTATGATGGAAATTCTAGATGGATCCATTGAAGTGGGACTATCTATCTGAAATCTAGGTGCAAACATTCTGTAGTCTGCATCCTGGTCTAACTATAAAGGACAAAAAGAACTAAGTAGCACATTCATCTCTCTACTTCCTGACTCTGGATGCAATGTGACAAGCCACCAGTGACATCTCCAGTTACCCTGTCTTCTCTGGCAAAATAAACTGAACTTTCAAATTGAGATCAAAACAAATCCTTCTTTACATACATCATTCAGGTATTTTGTCTCAACAGTGTATAAAGTAACTAATGTTATAAGTTCCTTTTGCTCTACAGGAAAAACTACTGAGGTCAGTACTATCTGCCACTGAAAAATATAAACACATGAGATCTTTCTTAAAATATTGTTATATATTTACTTATCGGTTCCAATACATACATACATACACACACGCGCACACACACACACACACACACACATACACACACATATATATATATATATATAAATGGAAATCATGCATTTGTTCGTTGAACTATAGAAAATATTCTTTATTACTTTCCCTAACATCCAAATAAATAGAAATATAGTTAAGATATATTTGTAAATTGTTTAAGTAATGGTAGTAGTAAACATTTATTGAATTTTTGCTACTTTCCCAGTGATACAAAGTCAGAGAATATAACATATTTTTCAAGCATATTAGAGCTTATTAGGAAAGTTATCTTAAATAAACAAGCTCCTATGTGTTTCCATATACTAGTTAAAGTCAATGCACTAAAAATCAATATTACCTTATAGATTCATAGCTTCATACTGTAGATTTATTAATACTGATATATGTCTTGAAAGCTTCCTATCTGAACAATATAACATATACTTCCTGGTAAGCTATCTCTCCAACCTTTTCTCTTCCAGAGTTTGATCATTAGATTTAAGTGGATATTTTGATGGTTATATTTTGATGGTTTCCTTTGAAAAAATATTCATATTAGTGGAATTAAAATTTTTCCTTTGAGTCACTTAGATTGAAAGGAATGGTTCCATACTTATGTCGTCTAACAGTATTTAATTTTTCAATGCTATCCTGTTACTTACATTTTTGTTCAGTTTTCTTGTTTTACTCACTCTTGGCATCTCTTGATATCATGTTTCAATATCAACTGGTTGTTTTCTGAACTTGTCAAATTTACACTCGAACATATTTCCTTGTTCCTAATTTAGAAAATCTTTGTGCCTGTATCTTGTGTTCAGGTTTCCTTTTGTTTCATGTAAAATTGTGTGCACATAAATTATTTGACCATAATATTTTAAAATGCTCACCTCTCAGTTTCTACCTCAAAGTATAGATAGATGTAAAATCTGTTTTCCCTTTTAATGAAAGTGTTTATCTATTACATTGTTGTTGTTGAACATGCCCCATGAATGTTCACTAAATCTTCATTTATGACTAATCCATTTATCTTTATCAGAATTATTTCTGGAATTCTATTTTTAACCTGTCTTAAAAAATTTCACAATCAGATAAATAGTCTTTGGTTTGATATTCTGTCTTTTTCTCTAATATCATAGAAAGAAGTCATATTAGCTAATTATCATTAGACTCTCAGGTGATTAACAGCTTCTCTTTGTGAACATAATTAAGATAAATTTCATGTTCAGAACTTGATCAGGTAATAGTGTTTAGAATCTAATAACTGACCTTTTTGGTTACCCCTTTCAAACTATCTTATGCCATTGATGATAGCTGCAATTTTATGTATATATTTGCAGCTTGATTTTATTTCATTCAAATAAGTGGCCCATGCAAATACATAATGCAAGGAGTAGCTGGGAAGTAGATATGCAGTAAATAATAATACTGTACAAAGATTTAAAAGTATACAAAAGAACTATAAAAATGCATTCTAGTGATGATGGAAGGAAGCATTCCACAGGGCTGCTCTTATTTTGTGAACAGAGCTAATGTTACAGTGCTTAAAAGTTATGAGATTTACAAAAAAATAGAAGCTATTTTCCTGATTTGTGTAATAGTTGTACTGTGATTGAGAGTCAATATTTTCATTTGATTCTATAGATTTACACCCCAGGGGTATAGGTGAGAATCATCTCAGCATCATTTTGCAGCAATAATACTGAGGTCAGAGAAGGGTTGCTTCTTGTTTTTTGTTTGTTTGTTTGTTTGTTTGTTTTGGTTTGTTTCAATTACCTGGCTAAATGGACCACAAAGATGGTTTCTATTTGATATTAAGTATCTGATGACCAAATATGTATAAAATAGTGAAACAAATGTTGCACTTTTATGTGACTCATGATCATGTTCTCAAAGCATAAATTTTTGTCATAATGATGTACTCATTTTTATGCTATGTAACAAAGAGAGAGAGAGAGAGAGAGAGAGAGAGAGAGAGAGAGAGAGAGAGGAATACATCAGAAGAAAAAGAGGGTCTAACTGGATGTTAGCATGTAGAAAAATGCAAATAGATCCATATCTATCACCCTGCACAAAATTCTAGTCTGAGTGGATCATAAAGCCTGATACACTGAACCCGATAGGAAAGAAAGTGTGGAATAGACTTGAATACATTGGCACAGCAGACAATTTTGTAAACAGAACACCAATAGCTTAGGCACTGAGATCAACAATTGATAAATGGGACCTCACGAAACTGAAAAACTTCTGTGAAGTAGATTCCCAGTTAATAGAACAAAATGCCAGCCTACAGAATAGAAAAGATCTTCACCAACCCCACCTCTGACAGAGGGCTCTTCCCCAAAATGTACAAAGAACTCAAGAAACCAGACATGAAATACCAAATAATCCAGTTTAAAAATGGGGTACAGATCTAAACAGAGGATTCTCAACAGGAGAATCTCAAATGGCTGAAAGACATTTAAAGAATTGCTCAACATCATTAGTCATCAGGGAAATGCAAATCAAAATGACTCTGAGATACCATCTTACACCTGTCAGAATGGCTAAGATCCAAAACGCTAATGCCAGCCTCGTTGGAGAGGATATGGAATAAGGGGAACACTCCTCCAATGCTGGTGAGAGTGTAAACTTTTACAGCCACTATGAAAATCAATATGGTGGTTCCCCCAGAAAACTGGAAATCAATCTACCACTTTAGGGAATATACCTAAAGGATGCCCCATTCTACCACAAGGACACTCGCTCATCTATGTTCATAACAGTTTTATTCATAATAGACAGAAACTGGAAACAGCCTAGATGCCTCTCAACCAAAGAATGAATAAAGAAAATGTGGTACATTTACACAAATTAGTGTTACTCAGCTATTAGAAAAAAATGACACAATGAAATTTGCAGGCAAATAGATGGAACTAGAAAAAAATCATCATGAGTGAGGCAACCCAGACCCAGAAAAATAAATACAGTATGTATTCACTCATAAGTGGATATTAGCTGCAAAGTAAAGGACAACCAGGCTACAATCCACAGGCCCAGAAAGCTAGGAAACCAGAAGGGCTCAAGAAGGGTTCATGGATCTATCTTTGAAGGGAAAATGTTGTAAGTGGACTTAGGTAGGTTAGTATGGAAAGAGGAGGAATCAGATGGGGGTTGGAGGGAGAGAATACTCTGAGAGAAGACTGGAACAGGAGTGGATTTGAAATGCTATGTGGAAAACTAGTGCCATCGAAACTCCCTGGAATCTGAGGGTGATCCTAGCAAAAACTCTAAATAATGGGTGATATGGAGCCTGAACTGGTCATCTTCTGTAACTGGGCAAAGTGTCTATTGATGGGACTAGGATGTCAAACATGTCACGAAACCTTTGATCAACGATTTGTCTTGCTTGCAAGATGTACTGGGATAATGGTGACACAGATCTTGGGGGAGTGTCCAACCAATGACTGGTCTAACCTGAGGCCCATGCAATGAGAGAGAGCCCAGGCCTGGTACTACCTGGATGGCCAGGAACCAGAGACCAAAGGAGGGGGGAAAAAGAGGGGAAACAGCAGTCTTTATGTAAAGTAAATGAATAAATTTAATTTAAAAAAGAGTCTAATTTTTTTTATTTATAATGGTGGTAGCAAAAGAAAATATTTAGTGAGTACTTGTATTATGAATGCCATGGTTTGCACAATTATATGTGGGTAATTTCTTTTGATTCTTATTTTAATCCTATTGAGCATTGTTTTGATTTTTTCCTCACAAACATTTTTGAAAAGAATTCATAGTGGTTAAATCATTTATGCAAGGTCAAAGATCAGCAAGTGGGATGCCAGGACTGGAAGGATTTTGCTTCCAGAGGAATCGTCTTTTTAACATGAAGACCACAGGGGCTTGTACTCTTCTCTCTCTAGCATGTTGCAAAATGCTGATTATTTTCCTCTCTTGTTATTAGTCTTGGAAACATTTTTGGTTCAAATGCTTATCCCTGAAGCTCTCTCTGACCTATGTGTCCTGTCGTTCCTTTATTTATTTTTTTTCTTTTGCCTAGAAATCTGTCTCACATTTCACTGATGAAAGGCATGATTTGTTTGCCTCCTATGAGGAAAAACAGATACTAGTAGATTTTTCTCCTCAAAGGGAAAGTAAACAATTAAACAAACAAGGTAAAATATAAGGGAATTGTAGCCTGTCAATTTATACAGCATGTCATTATAGTCACTTGGTTACCATAATACTATCCTATTAGTGTCACACCACTTAACAAACAATTTCTTATTAACACTGCGTTGTTGCCTTTCTGAGACAATTCGATATTTTGAAAACAGACACAGGCCAAGCACAAAGAACATGCAGGAATTACACCTGTTAAAGAATCAAAAATGAAACAAATGACAAGTTTCAATTTGCAAGAAAACCCACCTCAGTGGTTATAGCCACTGGTCTTCCATTGTTACATAAAGGCAGTGGGCACTTGTATTCCACATTGTTCCAAAATGCTCATGTTCAAAGTCAAGCATAAATAGTTCTTTTCTCAGTCAATTTTGGATTAATAAGACTGTTTGGATAGATTAATATAGTCAGTTATAATCTGTATAAAAGCTTGTCTTTAGGAGTGGTTACAAGCCAGTAAAAGGTGTTTTGTTACAATCTAGTTCACATAATCACCATTTTCTAGAGGTACTGCCTGCTTATAATGATTTCTACATAATGCAGTTCTTAAATAGAGCTGTAATTACTTACAAATGTGTAAGAGATCTATCATTTGCTTGCATCTACCTCATTGTATAAAGATCATTAATCAGGAAAGCTTTTTGTATCCAAAGCCCCTGTTCACTTCTTTTTTGTTTGTTTGTTTTTTGTTTTTTTGAGACAGGGTTTATCTGTGTTGTTTTGGTGCCTTTCCTGGATCTTGCTCTGTAGATCAGGCTGGCCTCAAACTCACAGAGATCTGCCTGGCTCTGCCTCCCAAGTGCTGAGATTAAAGACGTGTGCCTCCACCACCCAGCCCTTGTTCACTTCTTTAAACATGTGTATATGCTGTGGCTAGGAGAAGACATTTAAGTTTCATTGGAAACTCTTTTTATATCATCAGAAAGATTTGAAGAGGACTGGAGTGGTGGCTGGGAGACTAGTTGGAGGTCGGTTATGTCAGTGTTCTGAGGAAGCAGAGTACAGAAACCACAACTAGAAAAATAGAATTAATAGCATACCATTGGTTGGAGCAGTGAGGAAATTAGTAATCATAAATTAAAGATATTAGTAAATATTTTCTAACTTGAAATATTTCTGAAATAATATTTAGATTTGTGGAATCTACTTTATAATAAATTTCGGCTGACAAAAGATCTTCATTTTTTGATGATAAATAACTAAGGTTTTAGTAATTGACAGATGCTCCAATAACAGTTGCTATGTAAAGTGACAATTGTGAAGCCAGGAGAGCCAAGGAAGTAGAAACAGAAAGTTTATAAATAAGCATGTTAGGAAGTGTTAAGGCAAGGACAAATGTCACCCCTTGACTCAAATATCTGTTAGCCAGTTTAGCCTACTCTGCAAAGCTTCTTCAATGATGGGTACATCCTGCTCTTTAAGTGAAAAGGTGTTTTCTGAACAATGAATGTGAGTTTATGGTAACCGGAGTTAAACTAATGGAAAGCACTGAATTGATCAGCAGGAAACTCAAGAAAGGTTAAAATCGCCTCCGTGTCTGTATTTCAGTACAGTAGCAAGTAATGTTAATTGAATTCCCCGTGTGAGATTCTAAGAGATTTTTTCCACAGGACCTTGCGCTGTATAAAAAGGAAACAATGGCTTGTGGTAAAGTTAATTCAAGCTGAGACACATTAACTGCACCACATTATCGGCTGCTAAGAGTGCTATTAACACACATCACCCACTGTGTATATTTGTGAATTAGGAGGTTGCCTTGTTAATGGAAATGAGACACTTTCCTTGAAAATGCCAAGCACTATGAGTGTTGATGTGGTTTAAAACAGCACAGAGGATATTTTTACTATGTGTATAATGTGGCTCCTCTCTTTTTGTCTGGAAAATGTTTTAAAAACTATCCTTTATTATTCTCTCTTTTCTTTAATTTTCTTTCATTCTTCCTTTCTTCTTTCCTTCCTTCCTTCCATCCTTCCTTCCTTCCTATCTTTTTTTTTTTTCTTGTTTGGGCTGTTTTTGTTAGTATTGTTATTGCTTTTCATTTTTCTCATTTTTGTAGCAGCTGCAGGATTTCATTTATGGAAAGTGTCACACCATGAAAACTCTGGAGTCCAAGCCTATAGATCTGTTGTGATATTTTCTAAATTACAGCTGTTTGTCACAAAACAAAAATTTTGCAGTCTAGGAATTAGTAAATTCTTACCCAGATCCTGGCTCGGTCTCTGTGTGTGTGGCCTGTGTGCTGGGGACAGGAAGGATGGTGCCCATGGTACTACCTGGCTTCATGCTACACTTATCTTTCTTCCTTAACTGGATCAATTTCAACATTGTGACCTATATACTCTATTTCTCTTCTCTTACACTTTAAAGAATCTGTACCCAAGGAAAAAGTCCCTAATTGACATATAAATTAGAAGCATCACCAGCCTAGGTGAATTCTGTAACCTCTCCATTAAAAAAGAAAGAACGATATAACCTCACAGATCATAGATCATACACTGACTTCCTCGCTCATCCTTCTTCACATTCAGAAACACAACCCTTTATCCTCACAATGGAAAAAAAATGAATAAAAGAAAGAAAACACCACAGTTAAAAATCAAACTCCACTGAAGCAGCCGTACCATACTTCAGTATTTTTGTGATATGAACCCTGGTTTACAGATTGTGCATTAATGTTTTTCTATCAGATATTATTTTCATGATCACCCACCAAAGAGACAAGCACTGAGAAGTACTAATTCTCAACAACTGTGCTGATATTTTCATGCTACATTTGCCTCATTCCTTAAATGGACCCAGTCTATGATCAGCAGTGTCATGCCTCACCAATTACATGGAAACCAGTGACAGTACAATTACATGATTAAAATGAATGTTATTCATACTTTCTCATGCATAAAATCTACATGCTTCCTGCTTGATTTGTAAATAGGCTCCCAAGTATTTTTCTGTCTATAACAACTTTCCTTGGTAAATTTTTCATAAAATTGCAATTATGTGTGAAGAAATGATAGCTTTTATATCTCTGATGTGCCAAGGGAGAGGAAGCAGCAAGAAGGAAGTCGGGAAAAATGTATTTTCCCCTGGCCAAACTGCCAACAGTTGCTTTGTAAATTTGTAAGGACAATCGTACTACAAGACATCAATGATAAGTTTTGTTTTCTAAAGTTTGATGAAGTGAATTATGGTTCAGAAATATACAACTAAGAATATATTGTATAACTTTTAATTAACTCTTAAGATGTTTACATGGAAAATAACCCCTTCCTATCTTGTACCAAAAGTATCTTTCTTTACAAAACTCATTTTATAAGTAAAGTAAGGCAAGCAAAACTAGAGAATTTGGGGTGAGAGAAATTCTAGTCATAATAATTAAAAAATTGGAAAATATATTATAAAACATAGACTGGTGAAGTTGAGCCAAAAATCAGCCCAGCATTTCCTAGGATTCCACTTGGCTTCCCATATTTATCTTTAGGGCCAGAAACGGAACGGTCATTACAACTTTCCTTTGTTTCTTTCTGATCAGGTGGAACACAATTTTCTATTTATGTTGTTCTTAGATGTGATCATGGTTCAGTTAGTAAAATCTGAGAATAATTACATGTTACTCCTTCCCAGGACCCCATATTTAATCAATTTCCATACTCTTCCAGGCTGGGAATGACCCTGTTCATTCAACCTGTCTTTCATTTTGTTTCTCTCTCTCTCTCTCTCTCTCTCTCTCTCTCTCTCTCTCTCCATATATATATATATATATATATATATATATATATATATATATATGTGTGTGTGTGTGTGTGTGTGTGTGTGTGTGTGTGTGTATGTGTGTGTGTGTGTGTGTGTGTGTGTGTGTGTGTGTGCATTTGGCCATGAGTCAAAATTTTGATAACCTCAGGGGTCACATGCTCAAGACAGTCAAGTCTCTAATAAACATAAATGCGAATGAGACCTACATGTCAGTCAATCGAGAATTATGTGGATTGTCAAATTGTGAAATCATTCTGTGTTCTGTGCTAGTCATAATTTCGGAGTTCCAGTGATGAGTCAGTAGCCAAGGATAACAAAGTTATAGTCATGTTTTACTGTTTTTTAATGGTATATTGAAGTTACACAGAAAACACACTAAAACATATTAAGAAGCCACACAGTGTCATGAGGACCAAGTGCAAGGACAGACACAGGCCTGCCCCAGGACACTTACCCTGGGTGGACAGAAATTAACCATGAGCCTGTGTCACCTGGTGGTCAAGCATCATTATGGTGAGCATGTATGTAGTGGGGAAATGGGAAAGAGAGAGAAGCCGAATGGTTCATGTGCTGGGGAGAGAGGCAGATCTCAAGAGTCCAGGACAGCAAGGAACCAGCTAATGTGAGTGGACTGCTTGCCACCAAGGGTCACAGTGATACCTGGGTCTGGACTGCTGCCAAGGGATGTCCACAGCCCTGGCGCAGCTGTGGTGGTCTTTGTTGATGACTGTGGCTTTTGTTATCACTGAGGGCCCTTCAGATGCTTGGAGGCTGGGCCACCACCTGTGATCATGTGGTGTCCATGGAATGTGCCTCCACAGGGCCATACAGATCTAAGAGGCCTGTGCTGCCACCTAGGTCCATGGCAACATTCAGGCCCAGATTGCTGCCTAGGGCCCAGTCTGGGTCCTTGGCCTTGCTGCACCCAGGTCCCATGTTGATGTCTGCGGCTCCTGTTACCACCAAAGGTAATGAGGATAGGGCTGTACAAAGCTGGCCCTGCTCTTCATTGGCTGCAGCACTAGAAGAACTGGTCCTGCTCCCCTCTAACTGGAACACTCATGAGAGAGGGCCCTGCACCTCACCTGGCAACACAGCAGAGCTGATCCTAATGGCAGTGGTGTGGGTGAGCTGGCCCTGAAGGCATGAGAATGGGAGAGCTTTGTCCATTTCTGTCTGTCACTTGGTTGGGTGGGTGAGGGAGAGATCCCTTCTGCCCCTGTTGACCCTCAACCCTTGCCACCTACTACAGATGGAAAAACAGGTCCCAGGGTCACAAGATTGGGAGAGCTGTCCCTGCCCCTCACCAGCTACAGCACTAGGAGGAGTAGACCTTGCACCTCTCCTGGCCAGCATAATAGAGCTGACCCTGTTGATGGGGATTCAGATGATCTGGATTGGTGTACATGAATGGGAGATCTGGCCCTACTCCTCATCTGCCTAATAGTGGAGTGGGTGATGTAGAGATGCTTTTCACCATCCACCACCCCTCATTGCCTGTGGAAGTGGGATAGCTGACCATGAGGCCATGAGAGCTGTCCCTGCCACTCACCAGCTTCAGCACACTGGAGAATTGGCCCTGAACGTTGCCTGGGCAGGACACTAGAGCTGACCCTGTTGGCAGAGTGCAGATGAGCTGACCCCAAGGGCGTAAGAGCAAGAGAGCTGACCCCATCCCACTTTGTCTGCCATGCAGTGTCATGGATGAGGGAAAGATGTCCTCCCGCCTCTTTTCCCTTACAACCTCCTGTGGGATGTTCTATATGCTGTGAATGTGTTGTTCTGATTGGTTGATAAATAAAAAGCTGATTGGCCAGTAGCCAGGCAGGAAGTATAGGTGGGATAAACAGACAAGGAGAATCCTGGGAAGTGGAAGAGCTGAGTCAGGAGACACCTGTCTGTGGTCCATGGAGGACCTTGTAATGGCGCACAGGTAAAGCCACAGAAAACATGCGACATATAGATTAACAGAAATGGGTTAGTTTAAATGAAGAGCTAGTCAGTGGTAGGCTTGAGCTAATGGCTGAGCAGTTTTAATTAATATAAGCCTCTGTGCGTTTACATAGGTCTGAGCAGCTGCAGGACCCAGGTGATGTGGATGGGTGTGAGTCAGCCCCAAGGGCATGAGAGCATGAGAATTATCCCTGTTCCTTGCTGCCTGCTACATTCGGTGAGCTAGCTGCCAGGGCAGTGCTGGAGAACTCTCCCTGGTGGTGACGAAGAAGGAAAGCTGTCAGGCTGACCAATGCAGCTACAAACCAACCCCGGAATCAGGGCCAGGAGTTGGCCCATTCCAACATCCACCTAAACTATGAGTTGTTGATGCATGTGAAGGAGCCAGACTGGTAGATCCAAAGTTGCAGGATCTCCATGACACAAAGCAACAACAGGGTGTCCAAGAGGAGTCCCAGTGACCACCCAATATCAATGGTGTAGCAGAAGCCAGAGGTCTCAAACAAGACCAAAGACTCATTGCAATGAACACAAGATGTATGGAGTAAAGGGTACACTGTCTGACTCACTATGTGACAATACAGCTTCCTCACTGAGCCTTTTCTGTTTGTTCAGTTTTGTTTGTTTTGTTTTTCTTTTTTCTTTTCAGAGGGAGGTGAAAGGGCAGAAGGCAGGTATGAAGGGCTTGGGAGATATAGGATAAAAGAGACGGAGATGCATGATGTGAACTCCATAAAGAATCAATACGAAGTTTAAAAATATATTTGAAGGAAACAATGAATAAATAATTACATTTATATAGTACAAAGTATACATGAATGAATACATATCATTTTGTTAGGGATTTAGAAACTATAGGCAACAAAATTCGCATATTCCCTGACTGCCTAACAGATAATCAGATAAAAGAGTTATCAGGATGTGATCATACTGTCCAAGAGTAGAAAACATGGATGTTCATAAAGCAGTTGTCAGAAGATTAATTTAGTGAGAAGGGCACACTCATCTCACTTATCTTTATTCATGTGTCTCGAATGGCGGATGCCATTGAAGTAGCTTAGGAGAATTAGGCATGTTGCCTACTCTGGGATTCAGAAGGAATTAGGACAGCAAGCAAAGCTTTTCTTCTGACTTTAGAAGACTATTTTTTTTTTCCTTCACTGCTTATTAGCACTTCTACCAAAATAGGTTAAGGGGAGGAATCTGAAATTCAGCCCTCACTTAGTATTGATCTATGACAATGGTATTAGTCCTATCACCTCGGCTACCTCTGCTCTTCAGCCACTCACTGTCAGTCATGCTTCGACTACACCACTCTAGGGCATGGATTCTAATTTGAAGTATGGAACAGACATTGGCAGCAGCAGACACCAGGCTGTATTTACTGAATGCTGGCACCAGAACAGAGTGTGAAGACGGCTTATCAAGGCGGCACTCAATCCATTTGTTGCTACAAAGAAAACATCTCCAGTATTAACAATCCTGAATTATAAAAAGCTGAACAACATTCATTAGCTAAAATCAATTCTTTCTTTTTCTTCTCACAACTTCATTTCTTGTGTTAAGTGCTTAAAATTTCTACTACTAACCACAATGTGGCTTCAACCACTGTCAGACCAAAGTTCTCCTGAGAATGTTTGCTTTATTTTCATCTTAATTGAGATTTATCGAAGATTATCTAGCAAAAAATATAATTCAGTATTTTCACAAACTGTAGTAAATACTATATTTAATGAATCAAAAATCCTACAGTAGTTCTGATTAGTCTCTTTAGCATATGGCTGGGTACTAATCTGGTAATGTCATTTATGATTATACATTTGAGCTCATTTTTTTTTTTTGTAAGACATTGGTTAGGTGCTGCAGACATCAAGATGCCATGATAAAAACTGGTTACTCTTAAGGGAAATAACCAACATAATAAAATGTTATTGAGGTTTCACAATATTGCTTTAAAGTAAACTTTCTACACGAAATCCTGTCTCAAGTTAAACAGATGTGAGAAAATACTTTGGAGTTTTTGAAATGATTGATCTGTGTCAGTGATTCTTTTACACTGAATGCTTTGACTCAATCTAGAAAGAAAAGTGGAAGCAATAGAAGATCAATAATATTAAGTCAGCATTTTTAATTATCTTATGTAAAATTTTAGTCAACCATAAAGTTTGTTTTTAATTTTAATTTGTTGGATTGATGGAGAAACTTAAAAACCATGACTTAGTTAAATGTCATTGGTTTCTATCATGTTGGAAAAGTTATGTTGTTTTGATTTCTGATTAGTAATAGTGAGCCAAAATCTTCTTTAATGCCATAAATAATAAAAAATAAATGTATCTAGGACAGATTAAAGATGAGTCTGCACAGTTTCTTGTAGGGTTTTTGAGCCTTTCTTCAAAGAGTAGTTTCATTTATAAGTTTAATAACTGTATTACAGACAGCCCATTTTTTTTTTACAAAAGTTCTGATTGGTTTTGATGTTTATATATTACATAAAGATTAAATGAAATGAAACACTTTAGATGAGAATCTCATATAAATATTGTGCTTATGTAAGGGATAAATATTGGCATCTGTGAAGTGGTGCACACCCACAACCCATCCTTGGGTTTCAATCCCATCTCCATCACTGTCCTTTTAGGCAATTTAGTAAGACGTTGATTTGATGGCATTGATAATAAGGTAATAGCATTAAATTTTTAAAGCTCTGATATGAAAATATTTTACCCATTTCCAGTGTCAGTTTGAATTAGTTCCCATTCCTCCCTTACAATCCATGTATTGGATACTGCTGTATTCATATCCTAATTCTAGAGAGTAAAATTAAAGATAGTAGGAAAATTCTACATCTGTAGTAACTCAAACAAACCTTCTATTCCCTTTAAATGCTAAATGTTTCTTAATATAAACTAATAAATCTAGGATTTCACCTTTGATAGCTCCAACCAAAAAAATATTATTTCTCTTCAATACATTAAACAATTGTATTATCTTATCTTTTTGTTCTTGTTGTTTTAGACATGAGTTGATGCTTAACTGAGCTCCATGGGTGCAGTGATACACACTTGTCCAAATCTAGCTTATCTTCATAATTTAGACTTTACAACAAACAACAGATACTGCCAGGTGAATATTACCATTAAGAAAATAAAGCAGTCACATTTCCAGGTACTAAAAGGCAGTGAACACTGGCTTCAGTTTGTACAGAATTGTCACACCCAGATCACTTCAAGGTGGGAAGACCCATGGGATGATGGCGTTTTAGACTGCTTCTCTTAACTAAAGAGCCTTTCCTCGGAGAAAGTTATTGCAGCAGCTCTTGTATCTGAATGAAATATGCAGGAATTTGTCCTCATTTGGAAATTTTAGACTTTTTAGAAGAGGCCCAGGATCTGCCTTCAGTCCTCTTCACCATTCTCTTATTCTAGTTTTGTTTAGATAGCTCACAGTGAGGCAGGTAGCTAGGGTAGGGGCAGTGGAAGAGCATCTTGCATGCTACAATCCATATCCTGGGGATTGGATGAAGTTCTATAAAATAGCAGCATAGAAACTTCGAGAACCAGACAACCCTGTCTCCTGATTGCCACCCTGCCCTGGGATAATCTATGAAGGTTCATGCAACATGATAGTTTTTATTTTATTTTTTGAGATTACAATGTAATCCCCAAATTATAGGTAATTATATGTAATAATAGAAATATACTATTCCCCCCCCTTCCCTTTATTCCCTCTAAATGTTTTATCTAATTGTCCTTGCTCCCTTTAAAATTCAGGACCTCTTTTTTATTGTTATTACATTGATTTATCTATGTATTTTGAAATGTAACTTGTTCCTTCTATATAATGTCACATGTATGCATGTTTTCAGGGCTATTTGGTATCGTCTAACCATCTGGTGTGTTCTTCCCTGGGGAAAACTATTTCTCCCAATGGCATTCCTTATTTGTCTATAGTTCTTTGTGTAGGTTTGAGGCCCAGACATTTTCATGGCTATTGGTGCCATCCTTGTTCAGTTCATGTTTAGGCTGTCATGTTGGTTAGACTTTATAGGTGGAGCTACTGTTATTACTAGGAGACAATCTCATAGCAAACTTTACTTTTGAGAATTTCACATAACATGTTTTAGTCATAATTTTTTTTCTCCCTGCAGCTCTCCCCAGATCCATGCCCCCTTCCCTTCCTGTTCAATTTTATCTCTAAATTTTTCATCCAAAAGGGCCAAATTGTACTGGTAAAATATTTGTAGATATGTGGCTTTCTACTGGAGCATGTTTCTTTCTTGGGGTCTATACTTCAAAAGACAACTGACTTTTTTTTCTCTCAGCAGCTGGGAATTGTCAATAGTTCTCTGATAGAGCTGCATCTCCATAACCACCTCCCCTCTCCATGCTAGTACTTGGTCTGGACTGGGCTTACACCAGTGTTGTGCATTTTGTCACAATTGATGTGTATTCACAGGTGCCTCGGACAGTCTGTGGTCAGAAGACACTATTTCCTTGGAATCATCCACTGTCTCTTACTATATGTTAGACTCAGGGTTGAAATTAGGAATACTTATAATACTTATTGTGTAAAATCTTCTTGTGTTACAATTACATAATATATTTAGCCCTTTTACCTCTTTATACATGTTAGCTGCAAGTAATTGGGATCTCAGTGTTCCCACACACAGTCAGTAGCTTTTGTTAACACCATGCAGCTCATTGAGGAGGTATTTCCAGTGAGTCTTCCATTCTCACATTGTAGTCTTCCTCCTACACACTGGCAATAGGAGTCTTGATATTTGAGACAAAAAGAATCCCTCTGTCCTCTGTCTTGTCCAAACAATGAATCAGGCAGCTGAGAAAATTTCTCCTTCTTTATATAAAGTTGTTTCTCAGTTGAAATATTTTAAAAGTCATTATTATGCCCTTGCCATGAGCAAAGAAAGTATATCTACATTTCCATTTTATTTCTTCCAGAAACATTCCATAAGAAGATCAAATAGTCTGAAAGTAACTTCTGTAAGTTAAATGACTAAAGTTTGAAATGCATGTTCAGTTAGAAAGAAGTATGCTAAGAAAGATAATATCAACATCTGCCCAAACCTGCATTGACTGAAGTCACTAATGAATATCTATTCTTTTATTTCCTTAATTGTCAAGGTCATATCATGTGACTCCTTGTGAAACTAAATAGTCAATTTCACAATGGATTTTAGAATAGCTGTCATAGAGATCCAACGAAAACAGAAAGAAAATGTCTTTTTTTCCAAGGTAAATCATTTCAGGTTATCACTAATATGGTTAAGAGATGCAAAAAGAGAAGGGAGTGGCTTAAGTCATCCATTGTATAAATATTGTTCTGCTCCAAAGAATCCATTAATAAATGAACTCACTTAAAATTTGTGGAAATAACCTTAAAATACCAGATACTGAAAACTGTCCTCTTTTTTATGCAAAATGATTAGTAAGAATTAAACCCTTTATCAGTATGTCAGGTGTAGCCGTGTTTTTTTTTTTTTTTTGATTATTAATGATGGAACATTGGTCAGTTTGCTTTAGCTCTTATTACCTCATTTTTTTTCTCATTTTATATATTTAAGTGTTGTAAGACTCCTAATGTGGCAATTTCATAGTGAATAAATTTATTTACACACAATATATATTGTGTGTGGGTGTACACTCTAAATAATAACTAGGATGATCACCTTAATTTAAAAAAAAAAGCTTTATTATGACTCAAAGTGTTAGAGGTGTTGGTTCATATTGAACTGGCCCCCTAGCTATTAGTCCTGTGATGACACAGTGTGTCAGGGAACATATGGCAGATAAGAATATTCACCTCATGACTAAGAAGTCAAAGAAAGAGTTAGGAAATAAGTAGGGCTCCAAAAGTCCTTCAAAGACATACCTCCAATGACTTGAAGAACTGTTATTGACCCTAATTTGCCCTATTTGTTGATTTACTATTCCCTACTAGAGTATGTATTATATAAGAAAAGGGGTTTGTCTCTCTTGTCAGATCAACTGTGTGTTTATATTACTTCACCCTTTGTACTCAAAGTTAATTTTCTGTGTAAAACAAATATAGTTCTCGATTCCTTTAAAACATGGAAATACAGAAAGTATTTTATGTGTCAAAATTATGCAATAATAATAGTAGCATGATCATTGAATCCTTCATCAATATTACCATACTGTAGTGTTTAACAACATCAGCTCTACAAGAGGCTTGGTGGTGGTGTAACTATGATCATCATGTTAGGTATGGGACACTTGCAAGCCAAAGTGAAGGATGAGGTGCTCAGAAAGCTTAATGATAAAACCACATTGTAGACCAAAAGTGTTCTGATTTAACTGACAAGAAATACTCTAACTTCATATTTAATTAATTAAGCATAATTTATGAATCAATAATTATAATTTCAAATAGTAAACTTAAAGTAAATTCAGAAACACATTTTCAATTATATCTGAACTCATACGAGAAGAGGGACTCAAGATATCTGAGAAACCAGAAAACTTACATCTTAAGAAAGTGATTTCATTGATTTTTTTTTGTCCTGGCTGAAGGCCATTTGAAATAACTTTGTGTGTAGCTCATAAAACATACAATAAAAAAAAAATCAAAGGACCAAGTTCAAATTATCCAGAAGTCAAGATTTCACATAGAAAGAACTGTATAACCTGCCATCATGTACAGCCTAAGAATTATGTTGTTCCAAACGAGGAAATATGTCACATAATATCCACCTACTTACGTAGACACTTGATGCTAACAGATTGAAAGCAGGAAAGAAAAACAAAACAGTTTCCTGCAATATACAGAAACAGAATTTTAGACAAAAAAAATATGACGTTCTAGAGCCAAATTTTAATTTTATCAGAAGATTGTATTCAATCTATGTCATACCAAAAGCTAATTAAAATATACAAAGAAGGAAAAAAAACCGGAATATTCAAAAGTTAAATGACAGCAACTCTGGTAAGATGTAGCTGCATAAATTTATTGTTGCCTAACATATTATATCAAACTCCTTTACATTGAACTTTAGAATAACAAGCACCTATCTAGAGGACATGTGGGGTGGGGAAGCTTTTACAGAAAACAGTTTGAACTTTCAGAGACAGAACTGAGGGTGTGAGTGGGTGAAAGAAGCCTTGCCTAGAATGTGTCATTTTTTTTATAGTTCATTGTCTAAATGAGGTTAGCTGAATTTGCAAGAGGCTCTAGATGAAGGGAATGATTACAGGATAGTAGGCACAGAATTCCAATTGTGAAAAATATTTTTCTGTTTATATGCTTTGTGTATTTTGTTTTCTGTGTGATTACAGGCACCCTAGCAAATACAGGTCATGTAGCAAATCTCCAGATCATGAAGGAATTGATGTGTCAGAGTTATTCTTACATAAACTTTAAATGTCAACAAGCCAACAACATGACAAAAACATTTATGTTAATATGACATTCATGTCATTGTCCCCATGAATTAAACATATATCCAGACCACATAGGTTCAAAGTTCTGTTTAAAGAAATTAATCAACACACTGGTAATATACTTTTGAAATATTTCAAAACATAAATAATGAGAGTTTATTTTAGTAGTGAAACTACAAATGTCTTTCAATGTAAAGAAAAAGTAGTTTCCTGCTGTGAAATGTTATTCTATATGCTGTGAATATGTGTTGCTCTGATTGGTTGATAAATAAAGCCAGTTGGCCAATGGTGAGGCAGAATAAGGTTAGGCAGGACATTGCAACTAGAGACAGAGGAAGGAGAAAGGCAAAGGTGAAGAGACACCAGCCACCACTGAAGTAACAATATGCCAGCAGACTGGTAAGCCACAACCACGTGGCAACTTATGGATTAATAGAAATGGGCTAATTTAAGATATAAGAGCTAGCTAGCCAGAAGCTTGATCCATAGGCCATGGCATGGAATTTGTAATTGATATAAGCCTCCGTGTATTTACTTAGGTTTAACAGTTGCAGGACCAGGCGGGACACAGGAATTTTATATGTGGCTGTAGGACCTTGGTGCCAGGTGAGACCAGGAAAACTTCCAGTTATAGTTTCTGCCCTATAGCTCCTCATCTTATAAGCAGAGCACTAAAGTTCTATAGGGATGACAGAGGCAGACTTGTGGTAAGTTTAATCTCGTAGAGACTCAACCATACTTTTAACAGTGTTTTATAATGGCCAGGAAAGTTTCCTGTAGGGTGACAGTTGGTGCTTGGCAACAAAGAAAAGGAAAATTCCCAGAAAATTGAAATAAAATAGTGAAGAAAAAAAATATATAAAATGTATGCAGCACATAGGAATTATAATACTCACAGAGAACTAAGTTTCTAGGATCATGAAAATGTTCTAGTAAGTAAAATGTAAGAAGTCCGAAATACGAAGTTTTGGAAAGTGTTGGTTCTATAGAAAGGAACCTGTGTGCTCATTTGTCTAATGGAGACTTGGTTTTAAAATGATCCTTTAAGCACCTATGTGGTAAATGGTTCGAAGAGACAAGAAATGGGGCCACTTGGCAAAGTTGTCACCCTGCTTGCTGTAACATTGCCTTGAGCTATGCAATAGAAGTGCTAGTGAAGAGAAAGAAAAGGAAGGGGACTGGTAATGTTAGGTAGCAGAGCAGTGTTCCCTAGTCATTTTCTCCAAATTAGAATATTGCCCCTCAGAAGGAAGACTTTTTTTTTTCTCACTAAAGATTGACTCTCTGTGTTCCATGTGGTTCTTCATGACATTCTTACAGGGATGCAGGAGACACTTGAAGTAATAAAATTAATGCTATGAAAGATTTACTACTAAATGTGCTTAGTTCTATTTTATATAACTTAACTAAAGGCATGCTGCTCCCAATATGACTGAAAGCTAAATACTATTCTAGTCAGACTTGGAAGAAACTGAAAAGGAAGTTTTATGTCATTATTGAAGTTTAGGGTTTGTGAGAAAGTTTCTGCTGATGTTTATTCACCAAGATTGACCTTCATTCTCATTATGCTTCGTTCTCATAACAAGGAGACAATCCTGACATACAACCAGTCATTGGGACCATCTTCATATCACTGAACATGCCTCTAATTGACAGCTTAATAAGACAGTGTGTGGTCCCAATTCAGCAATGCATATCAAGTTGCAGCAAGACTAGGCACCTTCTTGCCTATTAAGGCTGGAAGAGGCAACCCAGCAGGAGGAAAGGGTCCCAAGAGCAGGCAAAGGAGTCAGAGACGGCCCTGCTCCCTCTTCCAGGAGTCCCACAAAAGATGAAGCCAAACAAGTGCAGCACATGTGCAGAGGGCGAAGGTCAGTTGACTCTTGTGTTTTCGTTTGGTGTCCTTGGTCCCTCTGGCTACAATAAACCACTTGGGACTCTATGCTCTTTTCAAGAAAAGCACAAATGTGCCAAGTGGGCAGATGAACCTGGGTTAAACACTATTCAAAGAAAACAACACTGAACAGCATTGATGCACTTAAGAAATATATTTCATATGCACATATATATGTATATGTATGTTTACATATACCTGTATATATATTTACCCCAAGGGTCCTTTTAG